>NC_084573.2:38295000-38472500 GCF_033978685.3 Nerophis lumbriciformis
TTTCAGCTATGGGTCCCTGGGAGTTTAATGTGCGTCCAGTCGTGATAGACGTCTCCTGCGATTTTCGTGTCGATACCTAAAACTAGTAGGAGGGGCTATTTTTTTTTTCTAATTTTAAAGGTGGCGCTAGAGAGCCAATTGTAAAATTTCTCTGCAAAACATGGAGACTTTTCGTGCATGTTAAGGGCCACAAAAAGGCATCCAAACGTGTAGAAGACAAAACACAGCAATTCCAATAGTGAAGTGAATTATATTTGAATATGTAGTAATTAAGTACACCATTATCATCTCCCATTGTATGAATTGCAGACTTCTGGACATCGGCTATGAATGAGAAGACTCAGGGCCAGAACTTGTCTTTGGATCAAAGCCACAACAATTACTTGTATATTAACCCAATCGCTTTGGAGGAGAAATCCAACAAGAAGTCCAAAGACTTTGCCGATTCCACAGAGAAGATCAAAACACCTCAAAGCATCATAAGCTCTTTGCGTAACGGAAATAGTAGAATGAAGGAAACCCTGGAGGGTAAGGGCCAGATTAAGATTCTGCCTCGAGACTCAAAAGTCTTACGAGCCCCTCCCAGGCCCCCGAGCTCGGGTTTAGGCCCTGTGATGGGTCTCCTCTTCTCACCACTGCCCCTGGACAGAATGGAGGAAGAAATAGTGGAGGCACAGGACAAAGAAGGGAGTAAGTCACCTCCTCCATTAAGGCCCCCTGCTCCTCTCCGGCCCAACTCCTCCAGGAATAGTTCTGATGGAACAGAGAAGGAACCAAAACCTCTAATAGGAACCAAACCAGAAGGATTGAGAGAGGAAGAGAATACACTGCTGGATGAAGCGTGGAACAACAAATATCAAGAGGTGGCTCAACAATTTAGCCCTCAGCCTTTAGTGAAGAGACCGTCTCCACCAGTACCTCAGCCAAGGAAAAAACCATCCGTTTTTGAGAGTGCCAATCAGACTACTGGGATGAGAGTAGGCCCTCCCACCCTGGCCAGCCGGCCAGACGTGTCACCGTACTCTCCTCAAGGGGCCACTGTGTTTGGAACTGATCTGGACTCGGGCTCTAATAGCAGCACAGAAGAAGAAGATCTGAACCAGTCACAAGATAAAAACTCGAAGTAGGTCTGGGTCATCTGATTTGACAGTATCCATAACACTGTAAGAATGTGATGTTCTCGTTCATCAGGTCATTGTCTTCTCAGGGCGTTCAATCGGTCGCGACTGCACTGTTTGGTTTGTCTTAGAAGACGTTTCACCGCTCATCAGAGTAGACTTTATCAGTTCATGATCATAGACTTAGATTGGTCAGATCTAGTCTTAGACTTAGATTGGTCACATCTAGTCTTGACTTAGATTGGTCAGATCTAGTTTGAGACTTGGGCGAAATGTCTTCTAAGACAAACCGAACAGTCCAGTTTGGTTTGACTTAGAAGACGTTTCGCCTCTCATCCAAGTCGGCTTTATCCGTTCATGCTCATAGACTTAGATTGGTCAGAAATAGTCCTAGACTTAGAGCGGTCAGATCTAGTCTCGAGTTAGATTGGTCAGATCTAGTCTGAGACTTAGGCAAAACGTCTTCTAAAGACAAACCAAGCAGTCCAGTTTGGTTTGACTTAGAAGACTTTTCGCCTCTCATCCAAGTCGGCTTTATCAGTTCATGCGCATAGACTTAGATTGGTCAGAAATAGTCCTAGACTTAGAGCGGTCAGATCTAGTCTCGAGTTCGATTGGTCACATCTAGTCTGAGACTTAGGCAAATCGTCTTCTAAAGACAAACCAAACAGTCCAGTTTGGTTTGACTTAGAAGACGTTTCGCCTCTCATCCAAGTCGGCTTTATCCGTTCATGCTCATAGACTTAGATTGGTCAGATCTAGTCTTGACTAGATCTGACCAAGATTGTTCGGATCTAGTCTAGAGTAGATCTGACCAATCTAAGTCTAAGACTCAGGCGAAATGTCTTTAGGACAAACCAAACAGTCCAGTTGTGATTAACTGAATGCCCTGAGAACTGTATGAATGTTGTTAGACAACACATTTCTAATAATACTATTGTTCCATTCTAATGTCTTATTTGTGTCTACTACTTAGCTACATGCCGAATTGTTTACAGGCAAATCCGTCATGAATAGTTTGAAACAATTTAAGTTGTTAGTTAGTTAGATACTTTCTTACTCAGTAGGGGTCCTCAAAAAAAACAGATTCACATTTGAATCGTGATTCTTATTCATTCCGATTCTAAATCAATTCATAATTTTCAAATATATATTTATACATTTCTTGTTAAGCATCAACTTTTAAAATATCAAATAATATATTGTGAGAATCGGTTTGAATCGAGAATTGCGCTGAATCAATAATGGAGATTCTGGTTCGAATCGTCACCCCAAGAGTCTGAATTGAATCATGAGTTGTTGTAAGATGCACATCTCAGGTAGATTATCTATCTATTGTCGGAGGCAGATATTTACATATATCCGAATTTAAGTTGTACTTCTTCCATTTCTTAGTCATATTTGAAAACAGCTCGTGTTTTCCATTTCTTCTCTTGATGCTCTGTCAGCAAGTATACTGTGTGTGTTAACCTTGAGTTCTTTGGAATGTGTTTTGACTAGCATTTGTTTTGTCTACAGAGATGGGACGAGAGAGAGGGTGGTGGGATCGGGAAGACAGACCATTTTGGGAGGCGCAATAGAATGTTCTAGGGTTAGACTGGTCTCATAATGTATATTGGCAAAGCTTTGAGAATATACAACAAAATACCTATTCTGTCTCTGGTGGTTTTTCAACTCAGCTTTAAGTGTCGTAAAGAGCTTGGGAGCGAATTGTGACTTGAATTCCCTGGGAGGAACTGGTCCAAAACGCAACAATTTGGGGGCTCGTCCGGGATTCTAATGTACAATCTGTGCTCCCCACAATACCAGAATAAGTCAGCTCGTGCCCAAGGGCCTATCCTTGAGCCATCTATCAGGGTGGTGCACCAGGAGGGGGTAATGTCACCCAATTTGTAGGGGGATGAAGGGGGTCCTGTAAATTGAAAACACGTGTATTTCAGCTTTTAGGCCACAAAGGGAAGAAGTCGGGTGAAATTGTCAACAGGAGGGTACACACTAACCAACAAATCACAACCTGGCGGTGTGGGTTCAGAAAACAAGGAGACAAGACAGTTTGAGCCATTAGTGTCAGTCAACTTAAAAGGGGCGGGGTAAGTGTGGGGAAAGGGACGTCCAGCGGAACAAGCAACACAGTCACCCAGGTCTTTGGATCTATCGATCTATCGATCCAAAGTGAACGACCTTCCTTCTGACTTGACTCTTTCTCATGCTAGTAACACGTCAGAGAGTCGTCAGAGCAAAGTAAAGAGAACACCAACACCCACCTTCATGTTGGACAGAGCTCGTACTCGCCTGTCCATGGTTTTAACTGGCCTCATCAGTCACGACCGTCGCCTCTCACAACGCATTGTGGAGCTGGCCAGGAACCCTTTGAGCTATTTTGGTAACCTGGTGAGGGGAACTAGCCTTGATATATACTACTTTATGTTTTTTTTTTGAATATCCATCGACTGCAGTTTTTATGTTTGACCTGTAGGTGAACGATCACAGAACATTCACCCTCGAGACCATGTCCAACCACTCCACGTCGAGTGAGCTGTTACAGGAGATAAGGCAGATGATGACACAGCTGAAGAGTTACCTGCTCCAGAGTACCGAACTGGAAACCATGATGGACCCACAGCATCAATGTTCAAAAGAAAAACTGGGTATGTACTTCAGCGCCGTCTGTAACCCACTTGTGGTGCAAAACATTATGTTGATAGACAATCATAAATTAACCTTTTTCACAAATACACAATGTTGACATCTATAGTTATATTTTGATAAACAATCATGAATAAATCTTTCAGCACGTACACAATGTTGACATCTATAGTTATATTTTGATAAACAATCATAAATGATTCTTTCAGCACATACACAATGTTGACATCTATAGTTTTATTTTAATAAACAATCATAAATGAGGGGGCGGTACCTCTGGATTGGCAGACCGGGGTGGTGGTTCCTCTCTTTAAGAAGGGGAACCGGAGGGTGTGCTCTAACTATCGTGGGATCACACTCCTCAGCCTTCCCGGTAAGGTCTATTCAGGTGTACTGGAGAGGAGGCTACGCCGGATAGTCGAATCTCGGATTCAGGAGGAACAGTGTGGTTTTCGTCCTGGTCGTGGAACTGTGGACCAGCTCTATACTCTCGGCAGGGTCCTTGAGGGTGCATGGGAGTTTGCCCAACCAGTCTACATGTGTTTTGTGGACTTGGAGAAGGCATTCGACCGTGTCTCTCGGGAAATCCTGTGGGGACTGCTCAGAGAGTATGGGGTTTCGGACTGTCTGATTGTGGCAGTCCGCTCCTTGTATGCTCAGTGCCAGAGCTTGGTCCGCATTGCCGGCAGTAAGTCGGACACGTTTCCAGTGAGGGTTGGACTCCGCCAAGGCTGCCCTTTGTCACCCATTCTGTTCATAACTTTTATGGACAGAATTTCTAGGCGCAGTCAAGGCGTTGAGGGGATCTAGTTTGGTGGCTGCAGGATTAGGTCTCTGCTTTTTCCAATGATGTGGTCCTGATGGCTTCATCTGGCCTAGGATCTTCAGCTCTCACTGGATCGGTTCGCAGCCGAGTGTGAAGCGACTGGGATGAGAATCAGCACCTCCAAGTCCGAGTCCATGGTTCTCGCCCGGAAAAGGGTGGAGTGCCATCTCCGGGTTGGGGAGGAGATCTTGCCCCAAGTGGAGGAGTTCAAGTACCTCGGAGTCTTGTTCACGAGTGAGGGAAGAGTGGATCGTGAGATCGACAGGCGGATCGGTGCGGCGTCTTCAGTAATGCGGACGCTGTATCGATTTGTTGTGGTGAAGAAGGAGCTGAGCCGGAAGGCAAAGCTCTCAATTTACCGGTCGATCTACGTTCCCATCCTCACCTATGGTCATGAGCTTTGGGTTATGACCGAAAGGACAAGATCACGGGTACAAGCGGCCAAAATGAGTTTCCTCCGCCGGGTGATAGGGTGAGAAGCTCTGCCATCCGGGGGGAGCTCAAAGTAAAGCCGCTGCTCCTCCACATGGAGAGGAGCCAGATGAGGTGGTTCGGGCATCTGGTCAGGATGCCACCCGAACGCCTCCCTCGGGAGGTGTTTAGGGCACGTCCGACCAGTAGGAGGCCGCGGGGAAGACCCAGGACACGTTGGGAAGACTATGTCTCCCGGCTGGCCTGGGAACGCCTCGGGATCCCACAGGAAGAGCTGGATGAAGTGGCTGGGGAGAGGGAAGTCTGGGCTTCCCTGCTCAGGCTGCTGCCCCCGCGACCCGACCTCGGATAAGCGGAAGAAGATGGATGGATGGATGGATCATAAATGAACTTTTTCCACAAATACACAATGTTGATATCTATAGTTATATTTTGATAAACAATCAATGAATATTTCAGCACATACACAATGTTGACATCTATCGTTTTATTTTAATAAACAATCATAAATGAACTTTTTCCACAATACACAATTTTGACATCTACAGTTTTATTTTGATAAACAATCATAAATGAATCTTTCAGCACATACACGATGTTGACATCTATAGTTATATTTTGATGAACAATCATAAATGTATCTTTCAGCACGTACACAATGTTGACATCTATAGTTATATTTTGATAAACAATCATAAATTTATCTTTCAGCACGTACACAATGTTGATATCTATAGTTATATTTTGATAAACAATCATAAATGAATCTTTCAGCACATACACAATGTTGACATCTATCGTTTTATTTTAATAAACAATCATAAATGAACTTTTTCCACAATACACAATGTTGACATCTACAGTTTTATTTTGATAAACAATCATAAATGAATCTTTCAGCACATACACGATGTTGACATCTATAGTTATATTTTGATAAACAATCATAAATATATCTTTCAGCACGTACACAATGTTGACATCTATAGTTATATTTTGATAAACAATCATAAATTCATCTTTCAGCACATACACAATGTTGACATCTATAGTTACATTTTGATAAACAATCATAAATTAATCTTTCAGCACATACACAATGTTGACATCTATAGTTATATTTTGGTAAACAATCATAAATGAATCTTTCAGCACATACACAATGTTGACATCTATAGTTATATTTTGATAAACAATCATAAATGAATCGTTCAGCACGTACACAATGTTGACATCTATAGTTATATTTTGATAATCATAAATTAATCTTTCAGCACATACACAACGTTGATATCTATAGTTTTATTTTAATAAACAATCATAAATGAATCTTTCAGCACATACACAATGTTGACATCTATAGTTATATTTTGATAAACAATCATAAATTCATCTTTCAGCACATACACAATGTTGACATCTATAGTTACATTTTGATAAACAATCATAAATTAATCTTTCAGCACATACACAATGTTGACATCTATAGTTATATTTTGATAAACAATCATAAATGAATCTTTCAGCACGTACACAATGTTGACATCTATAATTATATTTTGATAATCATAAATTAATCTTTCAGCACATACACAATGTTGACTTCTATAGTTATATTTTGATAAACAATCATAAATGAATCTTTCAGCACGTACACAATGTTGACATCTAGTTTTATTTTGATAAACAATCATAAATGAATCTTTCAGCACATACACGATGTTGACATATATAGTTATATTTTGATAAACAATCATAAATGAATCTTTCAGCACGTACACAATGTTGACATCTATAATTATATTTTGTTAAACAATCATAAATGAATCTTCCAGCACATACACAATGTTGGCATCTATAGTTATATTTTGATAAACAATCATAAATGAATCTTTCAGCACATACACAATGTTGACATCTATAGTTATATTTTGATAAACAATCATAAATGAATCTTTCAGCACGTACACAATGTTGACATCTATAGTTATATTTTGATAAACAATCATAAATGAATCTTTCAGCACGTACACAATGTTGACATCTATAATTATATTTTGTTAAACAATCATAAATGAATCTTCCAGCACATACACAATGTTGGCATCTATAGTTATATTTTGATAAACAATCATAAATGAATCTTTCAGCACATACACAATGTTGACATCTATAGTTATATTTTGATAAACAGTCATAAATTAATCTTTCAGCACATACACAATGTTGACATCTATAGTTATATTTTGATAAAGATGACAAAAACATGCTGCTCGTAAACGGTACGTTCAAAAACAACAACAAACATGGTTGTAGACACGAAGTTAAATCATAAAATGCAAGCTTACCCCCGCAAAATGGATGCATATTTATGCGGGAGAGTCTTGATACCAATGTCCTTGACCCAGACACACACAAAGAAGTTGTAGACCTCCATGCTTTTACACGTTTTCATCTGTTTTGTCGAGTAGACTGAAATCTGGAGCACTAAATAGTTTGTCTGGGAACGCAGTAGATTCGATAAGTGACCTGCCGGGTGGCAGGGAGTTTCACTAATTTCAGCCGCTTGTACCCGTGAACTTGTCCTTTCGGTCATAACCCAAAGCTCACGACCATAGGTGAGGATGGGAACGTGGATCGACCGGTAAATTGAGAGCTTTGCCTTCCGGCTCAGCTCCTTCTTCACCACAACGGATCGATACAGCGTCGCATTACTGAAGACGCCGCACCAATCCGATCCACTCTTCCCTCACTCGTAAACAAGACTCCTAAGTACTTGAACTCCTCCACTCGGGGCAAGATCTCCTCCCCAACCCGGAGATGGCACTCCACCCTTTTCCGGGCGAGAACCATGGACTAATTAATTCACAATAATGAGATGTATGATTAGATATTATACGAATGAGTCAATGTTTTGTTGAGAGAGCTAAGCCAACATTCATGCATCAAAGTAGCAACCCGCATCTCTGTGCTGACTCGGGTCTACAAAAAGGCACAACAGCGCCGACATTTGCTCCGGAAACTGAGGACTTTTAACACTTGTTTACAGGTCACACGTTTTGCCTAATTCTCAGACTAGATCTGACCAATCTAACTCGAGACTAGATCTGACCGCTCTAAGTCTAGGACTATTTCTGACCAATCTAAGTCTAGGCGCATGAACTGATAAAGCCGACTTGGATGAGAGGCGAAACGTCTTCTAAGTCAAACCAAACTGGACTGTTTGGTTTGTCTTTAGAAGACGTTTTGCCTAAGTCTCAGACTAGATCTGACCAATCTAACTCGAGACTAGATCTGACCGCTCTAAGTCTAGGACTATTTCTGACCAATCTAAGTCTATGCGCATGAACTGATAAAGCCGACTTGGATGAGAGGCGAAACGTCTTCTAAGTCAAACCAAACTGGACTGTTTGGTTTGTCTTTAGAAGACGTTTTGCCTAAGTCTCAGACTACATCTGACCAATCTAACTCGAGACTAGATCTGACCGCTCTAAGTCTAGGACTATTTCTGACCAATTTAAGTCTATGAGCATGAACTTATAAAGCCGACTTGGATGAGAGGCGAAATGTCTTCTAAGTCAAACCAAACAGGACTGTTTGGTTTGTCTTTAGAAGACGTTTTTCCTAAGTCTCAGACTAGATCTGACCAATCTAACACGAGACTAGATCTGACCGCTCTAAGTCTAGGACTATTTCTGACCAATCTAAGTCTATGAGCATGAACTGATAAAGCCGACTTGGATGAGAGGCGAAACGTCTTCTAAGTCAAACCAAACTGGACTGTTTGGTTTGTCTTTAGAAGACGTTTTGCCTAAGTCTCAGACTAGATCTGACCAATCGAACTCGAGACTAGATCTGACCGCTCTAAGTCTAGGACTATTTCTGACCAATCTAAGTCTATGAGCATGAACTGATAAAGCCGACTTGGATGAGAGGCGAAATGTCTTCTAAGTCAAACCAAACAGCACTGTTTGGTTTGTCTTTAGAAGACGTTTTGCCCAAGTCTCAGACTAGATCTGACCAATCTAACTCGAGACTAGATCTGACCGCTCTAAGTCTAGGACTATTTCTGACCAATCTAAGTCTATGAGCATGAACTGATAAAGCCGACTTGGATGAGAGGCGAAACGTCTTCTAAGTCAAACCAAACTGGACTGTTTGGTTTGTCTTTAGAAGACGTTTTGTCTAAGTCTCAGACTAGATCTGACCAATCTAACTCGAGACTAGATCTGACCGCTCTAAGTCTAGGACTATTTCTGACCAATCTAAGTCTATGCGCATGAACTGATAAAGCCGACTTGGATGAGAGGCGAAACGTCTTCTAAGTCAAACCAAACTGGACTGTTTGGTTTGTCTTTAGAAGACGTTTTGTCTAAGTCTCAGACTAGATCTGACCAATCGAACTCGAGACTAGATCTGACCGATCTAAGTCTAGGACTATTTCTGACCAATCTAAGTCTATGAGCATGAACTGATAAAGCCGACTTGGATGAGAGGCGAAATGTCTTCTAAGTCAAACCAAACAGGACTGTTTGGTTTGTCTTTAGAAGACGTTTTTCCTAAGTCTCAGACTAGATCTGACCAATCCAACTCGAGACTAGATCTGACCGCTCTAAGTCTAGGACTATTTCTGACCAATCTAAGTCTATGAGCATGAACTGATAAAGCCGACTTGGATGAGAGGCGAAATGTCTTCTAAGTCAAACCAAACTGGACTGTTTGGTTTGTCTTTAGAAGACGTTTTGCCTAAGTCTCAGACTAGATCTGACCAATCTAACTCGAGACTAGATCTGACCGCTCTAAGTCTAGGACTATTTCTGACCAATCTAAGTCTATGCGCATGAACTGATAAAGCCGACTTGGATGAGAGGCGAAACGTCTTCTAAGTCAAACCAAACTGGACTGTTTGGTTTGTCTTTGGAAGATGTTTTGCCTAAGTCTCAGACTAGATCTGACCAATCTAACTCGAGACTAGATCTGACCGCTCTAAGTCTAGGACTATTTCTGACCAATCTAAGTCTATGAGCATGAACTGATAAAGCCGACTTGGATGAAAGGCGAAATGTCTTCTAAGTCAAACCAAACAGGACTGTTTGGTTTGTCTTTAGAAGACGTTTTGCCCACGTCTCAGACTAGATCTGACCAATCTAACTCGAGACTAGATCTGACCGCTCTAAGTCTAGGACTATGTCTGACCAATCAAAGTCTATGCGCATGAACTGATAAAGCCGACTTGGATGAGAGGCGAAACGTCTTCTAAGTCAAACCAAACTGGACTGTTTGGTTTGTCTTTGGAAGAAGTTTTGCCTAAGTCTCAGACTAGATCTGACCAATCGAACTCGAGACTAGATCTGACCGCTCTAAGTCTAGGACTATTTCTGACCAATCTAAGTCTATGAGCATGAACTGATAAAACATCTCATCCTGGTTCAACTTCCTCACTGCTACCACCAAAACAAAAGTCTCCCGCATAACAAAACAGGCCAGGAAAATAGCCAGAACAGCCCAACTTCCTCTGACTCAACTTTCCCGGCGCATTTTGGAAAAGAAGGCCGTCCTCATAACTGAGGACCCCTACCACCCCTGCACCACTCTCGATGCTCCTTTCCACCCGGTCCAGGGTCCCTGACATCCTATCTCTAAGGGAGCTTCTCACCCTTAGAGATAGGGTGAGAAGCTCTGCCATCCGGGAGGAGCTCAAAGTAAAGCCGCTGCTCCTCCACATGGAGAGGAGCCAGATGAGGTGGTTCGGGCATCTGGTCAGGATGCCACCCGAACGCCTCCCTAGGGAGGTGTTTAGGGCACGTCCAACCGGTAGGAGGCCACGGGGAAGACCCAGGACACGTTGGGAAGACTATGTCTCCCGGCTGGGCTGGGAACGCCTCGGGGTTCCCTGGGAAGAGCTGGACGAAGTGGCTGGGGAGAGGAAAGTCTGGGCTTCCCTGCTTAGACTGTTGCCCCTGCGACCCGTCCTTGGATAAGCGGAAGAAGATGGATGTTAGACAATGCCAGGGGCTACGATGACTCCTTGTCACAGTAGCTCTTGGTAGCGGTTAGAGATGCCCGGTTTGCGGGCACAACCGCGGAGTCCGCGGATTATCCGCGGATCGGGCGGATGAAATTTAAAAAAATTAGATTTTATCCGCGGGTCGGGTCGGGTCGGGTGGTTGAAATAAAAAAAAAATTAGATTTTAAATAGATTCAGGCGGGTGGCTGTTAAACCAATTCGGAAATATATATACATAGTTAAATGTTGTTACCCACATACGAAAAACGAGCAGGCACCTGCTGCATATGCAACAGAAGAAAAAAAAAGAAAAGAGATGGACACTTTTACGGAGCGGAGAAGGGACGCCTCGCCAGGGTCCGGGACCGAGGCCCCTTCCCCCGAGAGGGCCCCACCGGGAGCCGTAGCTGAGGCGATCCGCGAGAAGGGCCCGACGCACGTCCAGGGTCACCACCGCGCCCACCGCACCGACACCCCGCCTCGTCCGCCTTCGCCGCGGCCGGCGTCACGCGCAGCAGGTAAGCAGCTTACCTGCCCGCCACCCCCGTGGCCGGGGGCTCGTAACAGGGGTCACTCCGCGCGCTCCGCCCGCGCAGCTTACCTGCCCGCCACCCCCATTGCCGGGGGCGCGTAACAGGGGTCACTCCGCGCGCAGTGCGCTCACGAAAGGGGTGGGGCTCACCCTGGTTGTTATAGACAGCAGCTGGACGGTGGCCATGGAAGTCGGAACCCGCTAAGGAGTGTGTAACAACCCACCTGCCGAATCAACTAGCCCTGAAAATGGATGGCGCTGGAGCGTCGGGCTCATACGCGGCCGTCGCCGGCAGCGAGACGCGCTTGGAGGTGCGCTCAGCGCGGCTCCCATATGATTGCGCACTGGTGTGCGTCTGGGTCGTGACAGCGTGGCACGCGAATGTCTGCGCTGCTTTGGATCAGTCTCCTTTCTTTAACAGGCAAAAGCTTTATAACCTCACTAATGCCTTGCATCGTCTATATTAGATATATAACAACGGGCGGGTGCGGCCGGATGCGGTTCTGATCAAATGTTACATCGGGTGGATGGCGGATGGTTGACGACTTTCTGATGCGGTTGCGGATGAAATAATTGCCTATCCGCGCATCTCTAGTAGCTGTACCCATGGAGTTTCAGAAGGCCGACCTTAGCTGCACTGTAAATGTAGTCCAAGGTAGCATCACGTAAGATAAAAGGCTAAGATGTCTGTGTCCTGTCCCTGCAGAGAGCATCGTTGAAGCAGCCCTATGTAAAAGCGTCCTGAAGCCACTGAGGGAGCCTATTTACGAGAACCTGGAAAGACTGCAATTCAGCAATGGTAGCCTTAAGCAAATGGCACAGAAACAGGTATAACAACATCTGGTTGCCCTTTTTGTTTGAAAATGAAAAACAGAGGTCCGTGTGATTCTGTGTCAATTAGTCTGTAGTTCTCGGCAGTACCACCACGGCCCTAGGAGTTACCACCGCGGTCCCGGAAACCTCGGCAATGGAGAAGATTAGCATCAAATTCAGTAATCTCCATCTTGAGTACTCTCCTCAAAAGAAGATTGAACTCCTGCTAAAGGCCTGCAAGATCATCTACGACTCGATGTCTGTCAGCTCTCCAGGTAAGGGCACAAGAAAAACATTCTTTATTGGCACACCACTCTCTAGGCTCCAGGCAAAGGCGGTGGCACTCCCTCCCTTCTCTTTGTCTTGCCCTGTCTTGTTTAACCTTCTTCTAGCCTTGTTTTGCTCTGCTCTCCAAAATCTGAACAATGAAACAAAATTGACAAGATCTCAGGTTCAAGGGAACTTGCCCCTTCTGACTGAACGGTTGTTGCTGGACACACGACGGACTCTTAGGAGAAGAGGAGTGCCGCGTGCCTGGCGACCCTCTCAGTCTAGGACGTTAAAGATATCTACTCATTTGGAACCATGATAACAGGACGTCTGCGGATTGGAGTAAGTGTTTCCGCGGCGTATCCACAAATTGGAAGACGCTGGCAGCTCTTCAAGGTACCCCAAAACTGCCACAGATCATTGGAGGGTGCGGGCTAAGCCTGGACACTCAGACTTTTGTGGTTTTGGACAAAATCGTGAACTGGACAACATTGGAGACGCCATCTGTTCTACAATTAGAGAGAAAAGTTTGACATTTTTTGTTCTCTCGTTCAAAAAACCGACATTCTTATCTGGATTGGTTTCCCTGGCTGCGACATGGCAAGAAGAGTTCAACAAAGACAAAACAAACTCCTTCCCTGTCAACAACACCCAGGGATTGAACTCTGTTCGCCGCGCTTGCGGAGTGAATTCTCCGCCCCATCAATCAATCAATCAATCAATAAATCAAAGTTTACTTATATAGCCCTAAATCACGAGTGTCTCAAAGGGCTGAACAAGCCACAACGACATCCTCGGGCAACCCACATCAGGGGAAGAAAAAACTCAACCCAATGGGATGACAATGAGAAACCTTGGAGGGAACCGCAGATATGTTAGATCCACTATGGACTGGACTCTTACTATTATGTTAGATCCACTATGGACTGGACTCTCACACTATTATGTTAGATCCACTATGGACTGGACTCTCACTATTATGTTAGATCCACTATGGACTGGACTCTCACACTATTATGTTAGATCCACTATGGACTGGACTCTCACTATTATGTTAGATCCACTATGGACTGGACTCTTTCACTATTATGTTAGATCCACTATGGACTGGACTCTCACACTATTATGTTAGATTCATTATGGACTGGACTCTCACTATTATGTTTGATCCACTATGGACTGGACTCTCACTATTATGTTAGATCCACTATGGACTGGACTCTCACTATTATGTTAGATCCACTATGGACTGGATTCTCACTATTATGTTAGATCCACTGTGGACTGGACTCTCACTATTATGTTAGATCCACTATGGATTGGACTCTCACACTATTATGTTAGATCTACTATGGACTGGACTCTCACACTATTATGTTAGATCCACTATGGACTGGACTCTCACACTATTATGTTAGATCCACTATGGACTGGACTCTCACTATTATGTTAGATCCACTATGGACTGCACTCCCACTATTATGTTAGATCCACTATGGACTGGACTCTCACTATTATGTTAGATCCACTATGGACTGGACTCTCACACTATTATGTTAGATCCATTATGGACTGGACTCTGACTAATAAGTTAGATCCACTACTTTTACAATATTATGCTAGACCCACTCGATGTCCATTGCATCCGGTCTCCCCTAGAGGGGGGGGCTTACCCACATATGCGGTCCTCTCCAAGGTTTCTCATAGTCATTCACATTGACGTCCCACTGGGTTGTGAGTTTTACCTTGCCCTTATGTGGGCTCTGAACCGAGGATGTCGTTGTGGCTTGTGCAGCCCTTTGAGACACTTGTGATTTAGGGCTATATAAATAAACATTGATTGATTGATTGAATGATTTAATCTCCTTTCTAATGAGTTACATTTTCTTATTTAAAAAAATTCATAAAGTCATCTGCCGAGTGGTTGGCGCTACCGGGAGGAGTTCCATCCTCCTGTTGCAAGTCTCGGGGTTTCTTGGCGCTATTCATTGTGCAATGACACTAAAGAGCTTCTTCGTCTTCTGCTACGAAGCACAATGAAATGTAATCCAATCATCTGTCCTCTAATGCAGTGTAAACATGGCTGCTTGTTTGTTTAGGGCGGGCCCACGGAGCTGACGACTTCCTGCCTGTAATGATGTATGTCCTGGGGAGATCTAATCTGGCAGCCTTGATGCTGGATGTGGAATACATGATGGAGTTGATGGACCCCGCACTAACAATAGGAGAAGGTTGATACTCCCCTTCCTAACCCCGATGAACCCTTCTGTCCCCTGAATTGACTCCGCATGTGTTTAGGTTCCTATTATTTGACCACCACCTACGGGGCTCTGGAGCACATTAAGGAGTTTGACCAACAGAAGTCAGCGCCACGGCAGCTCAGTCGAGAGGTTCAGGACTCCATCCAGCGTTGGGAGAGACGACGCACAGTCAACCTGGAGGGTTTAGCTCCAAACCCTGTTCAGGTACACGGACACTCATTCTCCAACGTTTGAACTTGTGATAGTCGGACATTCAACAACACAAAAACTAAACTGAAATCTACGTTGCCATCCTCACTTACGGTCATGATCTTTGGGTTAGGACCTAAAGGACAAGATCACAAGTACAAGCGGCCCAAATGAGTTTCCTTTGTCGGGTGGAGGAGCTTCTCCCTTAGAGATATGGTGAGAAGAGGTCGGATTAGCTGGTCTGATCTGGTCAGAATGCCCCTCGAACGGTCTTTAGGGCGCTTCCGACCGGTAGGAGACCACGGGGAAGACCCAGGACACTTGGAGAGACTACGTCTCCCAGCTGGTCTGGGAACGCCTCAGGATCAATCAATGCAATCAATGTTTATTTACATAGCCCTAAATCACAACGACATCCTCGGTTCAGAGCCCACATAAGGGCAAGGAAAAACTCACAACCCAGTGGGATGTCAATGTGAATGACTATGAAAAACCTTGGAGAGGGCTGCAGATGTGGATCTAACATAATAGTGAGAGTCCAGTCCATAGTGGATCTAACATAATAGTGAGAGTCCAGTCCATAGTGGATCTAACATAATAGTGAGAGTCCAGTCCATAGTGGATCTAACATAATAGTGTGAGAGTTTAGTCCATAGTGGATCTAACATAATAGTGTGAGAGTCCAGTCCATAGTGGATCTAACATAATAGTGTGAGTCCAGTCCATAGTGGATCTAACATAATAGTGTGAGAGTCCAGTCCATAGTGGATCTAACATAATAGTGAGAGTCCAGTCCATAGTGAATCTAATATAATAGTGAGAGTCCAGTCCATAGTGGATCTAACATAATAGTGTGAGAGTCCAGTCCATAGTGGATCTAACATAATAGTGTGAGAGTCCAGTCCATAGTGGATCTAACATAATAGTGAGAGTCCAGTCCATAGTGGATCTAACATAATAGTGAGAGTCCAGTCCATAGTGGATCTAACATAATAGTGAGAGTCCAGTCCATAGTGGATCTAACATAATAGTGAGAGTCCAGTCCATAGTGGATCTAACATAATAGTGAGAGTCCAGTCCATAGTGGCTCTAACATAATAGTGAGAATCCAGTCCATAGTGGATCTAACATAATAGTGAGAGTCCAGTCCATAGTGGATCTAACATAATAGTGAGAGTCCAGTCCATAGTGGATCTAACATATTAGTGAGAGTCCAGTCCATAGTGGATCTAACATAATAGTGAGAGTCCAGTCCATAGTGGATCTAACTTAATAGTGAGAGTCCAGTCCATAGTGGATCTAACATAATAGTGAGAGTCCAGTCCATAGTGGATCTAACATAATAGTGAGAGTCCAGTCCATAGTGGATCTAACATAATAGTGAGAGTCCAGTCCATAGTGGATCTAACATATTAGTAAGAGTCCAGTCCATAGTGGATCTAACATAATAGTGAGAGTCCAGTCCATAGTGGATCTAACATATTAGTGAGAGTCCAGTCCATAGTGGATCTAACATAATAGTAAGAGTCCAGTCCATAGTGGATCTAACATAATAGTGTGAGAGTCCAGTCCATAGTGGGTCTAGCATAATATTGTGAGAGTCCAGTCCATAGTGGATCTAACATAATAGTGTGAGAGTCCAGTCCATAGTGGATCTAACATAATAGTGAGAGTCCAGTCCATAGTGGATCTAACATAATAGTGAGAGTCTAGTCCATAGTGGATCTAACATATTAGTGAGAGTCCAGTCCATAGTGGATCTAACATAATAGTGAGAGTCCAGTACATAGTGGATCTAACATAATAGTAAGAGTCCAGTCCATAGTGGATCTAACATAATAGTGAGAGTCCAGTACATAGTGGATCTAACATAATAGTAAGAGTCCAGTCCATAGTGGGGCCAGCAAGAGACCATCTCGAGCGGAGACAGGTCAGCAGTGCAGAGATGTCCCCAACAGATACACAGGCGAGCGGTCCACCCCGGGTCCCGACTCTGGACAGCCAGCACTTCATCCATGGCCACCGGACCTTGGATCCCCCGGGAAGAGCTGGACCAAGTAGCTCAGTAGAGGGACGTCTGGGCTTCTCTGCTTAGGCTGCTGCCCCCGTGACACCACTGCGGACAAGTAGAAGTAGATGAATGGATGAAATACACCAAATTAAATAAAAATGTCTCGGCATAACTGGTTTTCTAAGTAAAATTCCGATCCAATACTTTGTGTAAATAGGCGTGTATATCTTCAAATAAAAACATATCTACACAGCGTAGGAGGATACAATAGCGTCACAATGTAAACAAACGCCATGAGTGGATCTACACCTGACATCCACTGTAATGATACCAAGTACAGGAGCGTATCTAGTCGATACTACTATGATTGCATCGATATTTTTTATCGTCACAAAATATTTTTTACTGTTTAAAATTCATATTATGTTTATAAATTTTGTATTATGTATTATATATATATATATATATATATATATTTATGGATGGTTTATAAAGTCAGTAAATATGTCCCTGGACACATGAGGACTTTGAATATGACCAATGTATGATCCTGTAACTACTTGGTATCGGATCCATACCTAAATGTGTGGTATCATCCAAAACTAATGTAAAGTATCAAAGAATAATAATAATAATAATAATAATAATAATAGATTTAATTTGTTAAAAGCTTTTTACATTGAGTAAACAACCTCAAAGTGCTACAGTGTTTAAAAAATAAAAATAAATGAATAAAAAGATAATAAAAAATAAATACAAATAAAAACTAGAACAGCCAAATAGCTAGAACTAGTATGCATATATACATATATATATATATATATATATATATATATATATAAAAAAGGCTTTTTTAAAAAGAAGGGTTTTTAAGCCTTTTTTAAAAGCATCCACGGTCTGTGGTCCCTCAGGTGGTCAGGGAGAGCGAAGAGAAGCATAAGTGATTATTACATTTTAACAGACGTGTAGATAGAACATGTTAAAACAGAAATATTAACAGTAAATGAACAAGTGGATTAATGATCAATTTTTACAGTTTGTCCCTCATAAAGTGTACAAAATAATAGGTGTATAAATGACACAATATGTTACTGCATAGACTAATTAGGAGTCTTTGTTTGTTTACTTACTACTAAAAGACAAGTTGTCTAGTATGTCCACTATTTTATTTAAGGACTATATTCCAACACAGTGTTACTGTTCAAACAATGTGTAATGTTACAGTGGCCAAACATATTACATATACTTCATGAATAAAACCTCCGCCTTTTTATCAATGAATACTTAGGCCTACTATGCTGCTGTATTTTAATGTTGTCTTTATGGTGGTACTTGATGAATACTTAGGTCTACTACACTACTGTATTTAATGTTGTCATTATGGTGGTACTTAATGAATACTTAGGACTACTACACTACTGTATTTAATGTTGTCATTATGGTGGTACTTAATGAATACTTAGGTCTACTACACTACTGTATTTTAATGTTAATATGGTGGTACTTGACGAATACTTAGGTCTACTACACTACTGTATTTTAATGTTATTATGGTGGTACTTAATGAATACTTAGGTCTACTACACTACTGTATTTAATGTCATGATGGTAGTACTTAATGAATACTTAGGTCTACTACACTACTGTATTCAATGTTGTCATTATGGTGGTACTTAATGAATACTTAGGTCTACTACACTACTGTATTTAATGTTGTCATTATGGTGGGACTTAAAGAATACTTAGGTCTACTACACTACTGTATTTAATGTTGTCATTATGGTGGTACTTAATGAATACTTAGATCTACTACACTACTGTATTTTAATGTTGTCATTATGGTGGTACTTGATGAATACTTAGGTCTACTACACTACTGTATTTAATGTTGTCATTATGGTGGTACTTAATGAATACTTAGGTCTACTACACTACTGTATTTAATGTTGTCATTATGGTGGTACTTAATGAATACTTAGATCTACTACAATACTGTATTTAATGTCATGATGGTGGTACTTAATGAATACTTAGGTCTACTACACTGCTGTATTTAATATTGTCATTATGGTGGTACTTAATGAATACTTAAGTCTACTACACTACTGTATTTAATGTCATTATGGTGGTACGTAATGAATACTTAGGTCTACTACACTACTGTATTTAATGTTGTCATTATGGTGGTACTTAATGAATACTTAGGTCTACTACACTACTGTATTTAATGTTGTCATTATGGTGGTACTTAATGAATACTTAGGTCTACTACACTACTGTATTTAATGTTGTCATTATGGTGGTACTTAATGAATACTTAGGTCTACTACACTACTGTATTTAATGTTGTCATTATGGTGGTACTTAATGAATACTTAGGTCTACTACACTACTGTATTTAATGTCATGATGGTGGTACTTAATGAATACTTAGGTCTACTACACTACTGTATTTAATGTCATTATGGTGGTACTTAATGAATACTTAGGTCTACTACACTACTGTATTTAATGTCATTATGGTGGTACTTGATGAATACTTAGATCTACTACACTACTGTATTTAATGTTGTCATTATGGTGGTACTTAATGAATACTTAGATCTACTACACTACTGTATTTAATGTTGTCATTATGGTGGTACTTAATGAATACTTAGATCTACTACAATACTGTATTTAATGTCATGGTGGTACTTAATGAATACTTAGGTCTACTACACTACTGTATTTTAATGTTGTCATTATGGTGGTACTTGATGAATACTTAGGTCTACTACACTACTGTATTTAATATTGTCATTATGGTGGTACTTAATGAATACTTAAGTCTACTACACTACTCTATTTAATGTTGTCATTATGGTGGTACTTAATGAATACTTAGGTCTACTACACTACTGTATTTAATGTTGTCATTATGGTGGTACTTAATGAATACTTAGGTCTACTACACTACTGTATTTAATGTCATTATGGTGGTACTTGATGAATACTTAGGCCTACTACACTACTGTATTTAATGTTGTCATTATGGTGGTACTTAATGAATACTTAGGTCTACTACACTACTGTATTTAATGTTATTATGGTGGTACTTAATGAATACTTAGGTCTACTACACTACTGTATTTAATGTTGTCATTATGGTGGTACTTAATGAATACTTAAGTCTACTACACTACTGTATTCAATGTTGTCATTATGATAGTACTTAATGAATACTTAGGTCTACTACACTACTGTATTTAATGTTGTCATTATGGTGGTACTTAATGAATACTTAGGTCTACTACACTACTGTATTTAATGTTGTCATTATGGTGGTACTTAATGAATACTTAGGTCTACTATACGACTATTTAATGTTGTCATTATGGTGGTACTTAATGAATACTTAGGTCTACTACGCTACTGTATTTAATGTTGTCTTTATAGTGGTACTTAATGAATACTTAGGTCTACTACACTACTGTATTTAATGTTGTCATTATGGTGGTACTTAACGAATACTTCGGTCTACTACACTACTGTATTTAATGTTGTCATTATGGTGGTACTTAATGAATACTTAGGTCTACTACACTACTGTATTTAATGTTGTCATTATGGTGGTACTTAACGAATACTTCGGTCTACTACACTACTGTATTTAATGTTGTCATTATGGTGGTACTTAATGAATACTTAGGTCTACTATACGACTGTATTTAATGTTGTCATTATGGTGGTACTTAATGAATACTTAGGTCTACTACACTACTGTATTTAATGTTGTCATTATGGTGGTACTTAATGAATACTTAGGTCTACTACACTACTGTATTTAATGTTATTATTATGGTGGTACTTAATGAATACTTAGAGTATTTAATGTTGTCTTCACCTGTAGGAGTTTTTGACCGTCTTCTCTCCTGAAATTGGACGGAACCCCAAGACCTTCGCCGTCCTTCCCACCACCAGCGTGCAGCAGCTGGCTGAAGAATGTTCTGCACGCTTCCAACAAGGTAGGGTGGGAGTGGGAGTGGGAGTGCTGGGAAATGATCACAGCAAAGGGATGGATGGTGTTAAAGTAGGTGAGTCCAGAAAGTATCCACACACTTCACTTTGTTCCTATGTAAACGGAATACATTCATTTTTGTCCTCAAAATTCTACACACAATACCCCATCATGACCAGGTCAAATAATATTTTTTGCAAATGAAGAAATGACATGTACAGAAGTATTCACAGCCTTTGCCACGAAGCTCAAACGTGAGATCAGACACATTTTGTTCCAACTGATCATCCTGGAGATGTTCCTACTGCCTAATTGGAGACCATTTGTGCTAAATTCAGTTGGTTTTGGACAGGAACACACCTGTCCGTATATGAAGTCCACACTTGACAGTGCATGCAGAGCACAGACCCAAGATTGAAGTCCAAGGAATTGTCTGTAGACCAGGATTGTCTTGAGACACAAATCTGCGGAAGGGTACAGAACAATGTCTTCTGCCTTGAAGGTCTTAATGAGCACAGTGGCCTCCATCATCCGTAAATGGAAGAAGTTTGGGACCACCAGGACTCTTCTTAGAGCTGGTTGGGCGTCTAAAGTGAGGCGATTGGAGAAGGAGGACCCTGGTCAGGGAGGTGACCAAGACCCTGGTCACTCTGTCAGAGCTACAACCGTGGTAGAGTGACCAGACCGGAAGCTGTTTCTTAGTCAAAAGTTTGCCAAAATGCAGCTGATAGACTCTCGGACCATGGCAAACTACATTCTCTGGTCTGATGAGACCAAGATTGAAGTCCAAGGAATTGTCTGTAGACCAGGATTGTCTTGAGACACACGTCTGGGGGAAGGCTACAGAACAATGTCTTCTGCCTTGAAGGTCTTAATGAGCACAGTGGCCTCTTTCATCCGTAAATGGAAGAAGTTTGGGACCACCAGGACTCTTCCTAGAGCTGGCCGGCCGTCTAAAGTGAGGCGATTGGAGAAGGAGGACCCAGGTCAGGGAGGTGACCAAGACCATTGTTACTATGTCAGAGCTTCTTAGTCAAAAGTTTGCCAAAATGCAGCTGAAAGACTCTCAGACCATGGCAAACTAAATTCTCTGGTCTGATGAGACCAAGATTGAAGTCCAAGGAATTGTCTGTAGACCAGGATTGGCTTGAGAAGGCTACAGAACAATGTCTTCTGCCTTGAAGGTCTTAATGAGCACAGTGGCCTCCATCATCCGTAAATGGAAGATGTTTGGGACCACCAGGACTCTTCCTAGAGCTGGCCGGCCGTCTAAAGTGAGGCGATTGGAGAAGGAGGACCCTGGTCAGGGAGGTGACAAAGAGCATGGTCACTCTGTCAGAGCTACAATCGTGGTAGAGTGACCAGACCGGAAGCTATTTCTTAGTCAAAAGTTTGCCGAAATGCAGCTGAAAGACT
This sequence comes from Nerophis lumbriciformis, assembly GCF_033978685.3. Classification (NCBI taxonomy): domain Eukaryota; kingdom Metazoa; phylum Chordata; class Actinopteri; order Syngnathiformes; family Syngnathidae; genus Nerophis; species Nerophis lumbriciformis. Next base: position 38,317,522 of record NC_084573.2, read on the forward strand.
CTCAGACCATGGCAAACTAAATTCTCTGGTCTGATGAGACCAAGATTGAAGTCCAAGGAATTGTCTGTAGACCAGGATTGTCTTGAGGCAGACGTCTGGGGGAAGGGTACAGAACAATGTCTTCTGCCTTGAAGGTCTTAATGAGCACAGTGGCCTCCATCATCCGTAAATGGAAGACGTTTGGGACCACCAAGGCTCTGGCCGGCCATCTAAAGTGAGCGATTGGAGAAGAAGGACCCAGGTCAGGGAGGTTACCAAGACCATGGTTACTCTGTCAGAGCTTCTTAGTCAAAAGTTTGCCAAAATGCAGCTGAAAGACTCTCAGACCATGGCAAACTAAATTCTCTGGTCTGATGAGACCAAGATTGAAGTCCAAGGAATTGTCTGTAGACCAGGATTGGCTTGAGAAGGCTACAGAACAATGTCTTCTGCCTTGAAGGTCTTAATGAGCACAGTGGCCTCCATCATCCGTAAATGGAAGACGTTCGGTACCACCAGGACTCTTCATAGAGCTGGTCGGCCGTCTAAAGTGAGGCGATTGGACAAGGAGGACCCTGGTTAGGGAGGTGACCAAGACCATGGTCCCTCTGTCAGAGCTACAACCGTGGTAAAGTGACCAGACCGGAAGCTATTTCTTAGTCAAAGGTTGGCCAAAATGCAGCTGAAAGACTCTCAGACCATGGCAAACTAAATTCTCTGGTCTGATGAGACCAAGATTTAAGTCCAAGGAATTGTCTGTAGACCAGAATTGTCTTGAGGCAGACGTATGGGGGAAGGGTACAGAACAATGTCTTCTGCCTTGAAGGTCTTAATGAGCACAGTGGCCTCCATCATCCGTAAATGGAAGACGTTTGGGACCACCAAGGCTCTGGCCGGCCATCTAAAGTGAGCGATTGGAGAAGAAGGACCCAGGTCAGGGAGGTTACCAAGACCATGGTTACTCTGTCAGAGCTTCTTAGTCAAAAGTTTGCCAAAATGCAGCTGAAAGACTCTCAGACCATGGCAAACTAAATTCTCTGGTCTGATGAGACCAAGATTGAAGTCCAAGGAATTGTCTGTAGACCAGGATTGGCTTGAGAAGGCTACAGAACAATGTCTTCTGCCTTGAAGGTCTTAATGAGCACAGTGGCCTCCATCATCCGTAAATGGAAGACGTTCGGGACCACCAGGACTCTTCCTAGAGCTGGCCGGCCGTCTAAAGTGAGGCGATTGGAGAAGGAGGACCCTGGTCAGGGAGGTGACTAAGACCATGGTCACTCTGTCAGAGCTACAACCGTGGTAGAGTGACCAGACCGGAAGCTATTTCTTAGTCAAAAGTTTGCCAAAATGAAGCTGAAAGACTCTTAGACCATGGCAAACTAAATTCTCTGGTCTGATGAGACCAAGATTGAAGTCAAAGGAATTGTCTGTAGACCAGGATTGACTTGAGGCACACGTCTGGGGGAAGGCTACAGAACAATGTCTTCTGCCTTGAAGGTCTTAATGAGCACAGTGGCCTCCATCATCCGTAAATGGAAGACGTTTGGGACCACTAGGGCTCTGGCCGGCCATCTAAAGTGAGCGATTGGAGAAGAAGGACCCAGGTCAGGAAGGTGACCAAGACCATGGTTACTCTGTCAGAGACTCTTAGTCAAAAGTTTGCCAAAATGCAGCTGAAAGACTCTCAGACCATGGCAAACTAAATTCTCTGGTCTGATGAGACCAAGATTGAAGTCCAAGGAATTGTCTGTAGACCAGGATTGGCTTGAGAAGGCTACAGAACAATGTCTTCTGCCTTGAAGGTCTTAATGAGCACAGTGGCCTCCATCATCCGTAAATGGAAGACGTTCGGTACCACCAGGACTCTTCATAGAGCTGGCCGGCCGTCTAAAGTGAGGCGATTGGAGAAGGAGGACCCTGGTCAGGGAGGTGACCAAGACCATGGTCACTCTGTCAGAGCTACAACCGTGGTAGAGTGACCAGACCGAAAGCTATTTCTTAGTCAAAAGTTTGCCAAAATGCAGCTGAAAGACTCTTAGACCATGGCAAACTAAATTCTCTGGTCTGATGAGACCAAGATTGAAGTCAAAGGAATTGTCTGTAGACCAGGATTGATTTGAGGCACACGTCTGGGGGAAGGCTACTGAACAATGTCTTCTGCCTTGAAGGTCTTAATGAGCACAGTGGCCTCCATCATCCGTAAATGGAAGACGTTTGGGACCACCAGGGCTCTGGCCGGCCATCTAAAGTGAGCGATTGGAGAAGAAGGACCCAGGTCAGGGAGGTGACCAAGACCATGGTCGCTCTGTCAGAGCTTCTTAGTCAAAAGTTTGCCAAAATGCAGCTGAAAGACTCTCAGACTATGGCAAACTAAATTCTCTGGTCTGATGAGACCAAGATTGAAGTCCAAGGAATTGTCTGTAGACCAGGATTGGCTTGAGAAGGCTACAGAACAATGTCTTCTGCCTTGAAGGTCTTAATGAGCACAGTGGCCTCCATCATCCGTAAATGGAAGAAGTTTGGGACCACCAGGGCTCTGGCCGGCCATCTAAAGTGAGCGATTGGAGAAGAAGGACCCAGGTCAGGGAGGTGACCAAGACCATGGTTACTCTGTCAGAGCTTCTTAGTCAAAAGTTTGCCAAAATGCAGCTGAAAGACTCTCAGACCATGGCAAACTAAATTCTCTGGTCTGATGAGACCAAGATTGAAGTCCAAGGAATTGTCTGTAGACCAGGATTGGCTTGAGAAGGCTACAGAACAATGTCTTCTGCCTTGAAGGTCTTAATGAGCACAGTGGCCTCCATCATCCGTAAATGGAAGACGTTCGGTACCACCAGGACTCTTCATAGAGCTGGCCGGCCGTCTAAAGTGAGGCAATTGGACAAGGAGGACCCTGGTCAGGGAGGTGACCAAGACCATGGTCACTCTGTCAGAGCTACAACCGTGGTAGAGTGACCAGACCGGAAGCTATTTTTTAGTCAAACGTTTGCCAAAATGCCAGACCATGGTCTGAGAGTCTGATGAGACCAAGATTGAAGTCTTTGGCGTGAATGTTCGGAGTAAACCAGGCACCGCTCATCACCAGGACCATACCATCCCTACAGTGAAGCATGGTGGTGGCAGCATCATGGTGTGGGGATGCTTTGCGGTGACAGGAACTGGGTGACCAGTCAGGATAGAGGGAAAGATGAATGCAGTACAGAGACATCCTGGATGAAGACCAATTCTTAAAAAAAAAAAGTGTTCACGTTGTCATTATGGGGTATTGTGTGTAGAATTTTGAGGACAAAAATGAACGTATTCTATTTCGGAATGAGGCCGTAACTTCAAATGTGGACAAAGTGAAGCGCTTTCAGTCGACACTCCTTAAATGGGCGAACTTCCTGCTGCTCGGCACATGGAGTCACTGTGTGCTCAACTTAATGCAGTTTGACCAGACAGTGATGAGGTTTCTCTTGTCGTTGCTCAGCGATAAGGATGACGATAGCAACACGTTGATATCAAAACAACTTATGTTGACTGAAGTGCTGCACAAAAGACAATAAAAGCAATTTATCAGTGAATATTACAATACACGTTATTAGAATAACAGCATATTTTTGTGAAAAAAAAGTGGTTTTAACTTGCTCTAATGTGTTTATGCTCTAATATCAATTCTCCAATTGATACTTGAGTTATTTGAGACAATGTGTATCATTAACGGTGCAAAAAAGTAACAACTTGTGAATGATGTTTATGTTGAGTATTATTGTTATTGACTTGTTTTTTATTCTAACAGTCGTCCTTATTAATTCATTTAATTTAATGCTTCTATTATGTTGCTTGTTTCCTTTCATTATGTTTTGTACACCATTTTGGTGCACTTTTGTATGAACTGATCCTGTTTTTTCTGTTGTATCAGCTTGGCTATATTTTCATTCAGGCAAGTTTGACAAATAAATATATAATAATACATAATACCAATAATAAATAATAATAATACATGATCTATAGTAAATACTGTAATATATAATAAATAATAAATTATATATATAATACAAATATTATAATAAATACTATAATATATAGTACATAACAATAAATTATATAGAATAATAGTTTAATAAATAAATAGCAATAATGTAATAAATACTATATAATATATAGTAAATAACAGAGGTGTGGACTCGAGTCATATGACTTGGACTCGAGTCAGACTCGAGTCATGAATTTGATGACTTTAGACTCGACTTGACAAAATGTAAAAAGACTTGCAACTCGACTTCGACTTTAACATCAATGACTTGTGACTTCACTTGGACTTGAGCCTTTTGAATTGACATGACTTGACATGACTTGCTACTTTCCCCAAAACCCAAAGATGAAAAAGTTATTCGGGAGCGCTCCGTATTTTTCATTGTGTACTTGTCTATCAGCGTTGCGTGTGTCAGCTGGTGTGCTCTCAGTACAACAGCCAATCAAATTAGATCTACTTTGTTTTCATCACACAGCATTCATCCAATCAAATTGCAGGACAACCAACGAAGAAGACATGTCCAAACCACACGCCAGTGAACAAAAAATGATACCTAAAATAATTTTGTTTGGGTATAAAAATTACGAGGTGGTCAACACAAAACGGTTTGCAGTATGCAACACATGCGGTTCCAAAATGACTGATGGAGAGGCAACAACTTCCAACTTCGTCCGGCACTTGAAGTTGCACAAAGAAGGGTAAGTTTTGAATGTAAGATAACGTTTATTGGCTAAGTAACGTGACTTTTATTTGCTGTGTAGTTAAATCAGTGAGGCTGTAAACTCACTGCTAACGTTATAACGTTATTGCAAACACGGGAATCTGTTGCAGTTCACTACCTTATTCATACTTTTTGTTCAGTGATTTTTTTTAAGCAGGGTTACGTTAGTCAATATATCACACGTAACGTTAGACGGCGGTCAGCAGCACCGCATATTTTAGCCACCTAAAAAAGACAAAAATAGTAAAATAAAGGTCAGTTAAAATGTATACTATATTATGAATATGTGTACCGTTTTAGCTAGCTTTCTGACATACTGTTGGTTGTTTACCTCAGTGGTCCCCAACCACCGGGCCGCGGCCCGGTACTGGTCCGTGGATCGTTTGGTATCGGGCCGCACAAGAAATTATTTTATTTTTATTTTTTTATTTTTTTATTAAATCAACATAAAAAACACAAGATACACTTACAAGTAGTGCACCAACCCAAAACAACTCTCTCCCCCCTTTTGTTCTGGGCATTGAACATGAAGACTCTTCCTTCACTGTTCCGAGTGGCCATGAGAGTCTTGGCAGTGCCTGCCTCCGGTGCTCCAGTGGAGCGAGTTTTCAGCCATGGTGGCATCATACTACGCCCCCATCGTGCACAAATGACTGACAGACTCTTGGCTAATTTGGTCTTTTGCAAATGCAATGCAGCATAGGGCCCTGACATATAAAAAGTACAACTTTTTTGTTATGTTCACGTATATGTCATGTTTTTTCAATGTTAACACTTTTGTACAAATAAGTACATTTGCACTTTATTTTTCAATGTGTTTGTTCTGTAAAGGAATGAGTTAATGTTTAAAATGACTGGTTAATAGTGCTATTATAAAGTGCAATGTCAGCACAATTTTCTTTCCTGCAATTTAAAATGCACTTGTTTTAATAAATAAATACAGCGTTTGAAAAGCATACACAATCTGTGTTAATATATTAGTCTGTGGTTAAAAGGACTTGAAAGGACTCGAAACTCAAAATGCAGGACTTAGGACTTGACTTGAGACTTTCCAGTCTTGACTTTGGACTTGACTCGGGGCTTGCCTGTCTTGACTCGGGACTTGACTCGGACTTGAGGGCAAAGACTTGAGACTTACTTGTGACTTGCAAAACAATGACTTGGTCCCACCTCTGGTAAATAATAATAATACATATGTTATAAAAATATAAATAAATAATACATGATGTATAATAATAAATATTATAATAGCAATACAATAAATACTGTTATTATGTACTATATTATATAGTACGTAACAATAAATGATATATAATAGTTCAATAAATAAATCATAATTAATATAATAAATACTATATAATATATAGTAAATAATAATAAATATGTAATAAAAATATAATAAATAATACAATACATACTAACGGTGTGGCATGGCGTAGTGGGTAGAGCGGCCGTGCCAGAAACCTGAGGGTTGCAGGTTCGCTCCTTGACATCCAAATCGCTGCCGTTGTGTCCTTGGGCAGGACACTTCACCCTTGCCCCCGGTGCCGCCGCTCACACTGGTGAATGAATGATGAATGAGTGATAGGTCAGTCTACCCCAGGGCAGCTGTGGCTACAAAAGTAGCTTACCACCACCATGTGTGAATGAATGATGGGTTCCCACTTTTCTGTGAGCGCTTTGAGTGTCTAATAATAGAAAAGCACGATATAAAATGTAATCCATTATTATTATTATTACATACTATATAATGAATAATAATAATAAATCACTGTATTCTTTATGCTGTTATTTGAAATATAAATAATATAACAAATACTATAATATGTAGTACATAGCAACAAATGATATATAATAGTTTAATAAATACTATATAATACATAGTAAATAATAATACATGTGTGATAAAAATATACATAAATAATAATAATACATGATGTATAATAATAAATATTGTAATAAATATAATACAGTAAATACTGTAATATAAATATAATGAATACAAATTATATAATAAAAATTATATTACATAGTACATAACAATACATTATGTATAATAGTTCAATAAATAAATAATAATTAATTTAATATATAGTAAATAATAATAAATATGTAATAAAAAATAGAATTAAATAATACAATACATACTATATAATGAATAATAATAATAAATCACTGTATTCTTTATGCTATGTTATTTGAAATAAAAAATAATATAACAAATACTATAATATGTAGTACATAGCAACAAATGATATATAATATTTTAATCAATAAATAATATATAATATATAGTAAATAATACATATGTGATAAACATTTAAATAAATAAAAATACATGATGTATAATAATAAATATTATAATAATAAAATACTGTAATATTTAATAAATGATATAAATATAATAAATGCAAATTATATAATAAATACTATATTATATACTACACGCCAATACATGATACATAATCGTTTAATAAATAAATAATAATTCATATAATAAATACTATATAATATATAGTAAATAATAATAATACATTTGTAATAAAAATATAATAAATAATACAATACATACGATATAATAATAATAAATAACTGTATTCTTTATTCTGTTATTTGAAATAAAATTAATACAACAAATACTTTAATATATAGTACATAACAATAAATGATATATAATAGACTAGACTTAGACTTAGACTTCCTTTTTATAGTTTATAGTTCAGTTTTTAATAATAATTTAATACATAAATAATATAATAAATACTATATAATATATAATAAATAATACATGTGATAAATATATAAATAAATAATAATAATACATGATGTATAATATTAATACAATACTGTAATATATAATAAATTATATAAATATAATGAATGCAAATTATATAATAAATAATATATTATATAGTACATAACAATAAATTATATATAATAGTTTAATAAATAATTAATATAGTAAATACTATATAATATATAGTAAATAATAATAAATATGTAATAAATAACACAATAAATACTATATAATGAATAATAATAATAATACCTGTATTCTTTATGCTGTTATTTGAAATAAAAATAATATAACAAATACTATCAGAGGTAGTACATAACAATAAATGATATTTAATAATATTGTAATGAATAATAAATACTATACTATACTATATAGTAAATAATAATAATACATATGTAATAAAAATATAATTAGTATTATGATAAATAATAATACAATAAATACTGTAATATATAATAAATTATATAAATATAATACAAATAATACAATAAATACTATAATATATAGGGCATGACAATACATTATATATAATGGTTTAACAAATAAATAATAACAAATATCATAAATACTATATAATAAATTGTAAAAAAAAAAAAATACAATACACACTATATAATAAATAATAATAAATAACTGTATTCTTTATGCTATGTTATTTGAAATACACAACTTTTTTAAGCTATTATATGTAACTGTTTTAGCAGACACAAAGTATCGGGTCGGTATCGGCGATATCAGCCTGAATCTTACTGGATGTTGGGATGGCACATCACTACATAATCAGTCATTTTCCTCACTTGTGACGACAAAGTCCCTTCTTGTCTTATTATGGTCTGTCCTCATCTCTGCCACAGACTCCTACATACTCAGCGTCCACGTGGACGGTGTCCTTCGGTCCCCGGCCAACACGGAGCTGGCCCTGGCCGTGAAGAACCAGGGCTTCATCTACCACCCCGCCGACCAATCAGACAAGCCTTCAGTCCGCACCTGCCCCACAGGTCCGCCCCCTCGACCTCCCACTCTCAGCAACTTGAAAAACATTCCAGACAATCGGGAAGCGGAAGAAAGTCTCATCTACTGGTAAATGCCGTCACAACTTCAGGGGAACTGGAATTGGTGCTTGTCGTTCACAATCCTTATGAGAGACAAGATGTCTGTTTGTTTTTATGCAATGTAACACGTAAATAAAAGACCATTGAATGTAGTCAATGAGAGGTTCGCTATTATGCCCATAAAACACAATAAAAATCACCAATAATGCTCCATTTACATTTCGTCATTAGTGATATTGTTATTATAAGTGCTGACGCAGACGGACTACTTTTAGCTTGTGCTGCTATAATAACAGCTGGTGAGCTGTTGTCTCCCCTCGGAGTCCGTGAAAGTTTATTTAGCGATCAAGGGTGTCCTGTGGTACATTCAATATTATTATTACAACAAAGAAAAAATCCTAAAAAGTGGAAGAAAAGAGCAGACAGGTGAAATGTAATGACAAATGTTGCAATATTGACAGTGATAAAACAATGCAGTTTTTTTGCTCTAAAACGAATGAAAACACAATGTATATATATATATATATATATGTATATATATATATATATATATATATATATATATATATATATATATATATATATATATATATATATATATATATATATATATATATATATATATATACCGTATTTTCCGCACTATTAGCCGCACCTAAAAACCACAAATTTACTCAAAAGCTGACAGTGCGGCTTATAACCCGGTGCGCTTTATATATGGATTAATATTAAGATTCATTTTCATAAAGTTTCGGTCTCGCAACTACGGTAAACAGCCGCCATCTTTTTTCCCCGTAGAAGAGGAAGTGCTTCTTCTTCTACGCAAGCAACCGCCAAGGTAAGCACCCGCCCCCATAGAACAGGAAGCGCTTCTTCTTCTACTGTAAGCAACCACCCGCCCGCGTAGAAGAAGAAGAAGAAGCGTGCGGATATTACGTTTCATTTCCTTTGTGTGTTTACATCTGTAAAGACCACAAAATGGCTCCTACTAAGCGACAGGTTTCCGGTTCATGAAAAGACGCAATCTCTCCATCCGCACACGGACTACTATTTCACAGCAACTGCCTAAAGTCTTTCAAGAAAAGCTGGCTACTTTCCGTGCATATTGTAAAAACAAGATAGCTGAAAAAAAGATCCGGCCAGAGAACATTATCAACATGGACGAGGTTCCACTGACTTTTGATATTCCTGTGAACCGCACTGTGGATACAACGGGAGCACGTACGGTGAATATTTGCACCACAGGGAATGAGAAGTCATCCTTCACTGTGGTTCTAGCTTGCCATGCTAATGGCCAGAAACTTCCACCCATGGTGATATTCAAAAGGAAGACCTTGCCAAAAGAGACCTTTCCAGCCGGCGTCATCATAAAAGCTAACTCGAAGGGATGGATGAAGAAAAGATGAGCGAGTGGTTAAGGTAAGTTTACGCGAAGAGGCCGGGTGGCTTTTTTCACGCAGCTCCGTCCATGTTGATATACGACTCCATGCGCGCCCACATCACGCTGGTTTTAATATATTATTAAAGTTTGACTGACCTATCTGACTGTTTTTTTGACATTCCTTTAGCGCAGTTAGATGCGGCTTATAACACGGGGCGGCTTATAGGTGGACAAAGTTTTGAAATATGCCGTTCATTGAAGGCGCGGCTTATAACCCAGGGCGGCTTATGGTGCGGAAAATACGGTATACACATATATACATATATATATATATATATATATACACATAGATCTGATCTAGAGACTTAAAATAATTTATATTAATATGTGACTTATTTGGAACACTTTTACGAGTCGGGACTATTTGGATCGCCCAGTTTGTTTTTGTTCAAAAAAAAAATAATGAAATGAAAGCAATGTTGTTAAGCATTATTTACCTATTTGAGGCTCCAATTACTTCACATTAAATTGTCCATTTTGAAAAATGTTTTGGTGAAAATATTGCACATTTTGGTTATTTTGCCATAAATAACAGGGTTCACTTTAAAAAAAAAAAAGAAGAAAAAAAAAAGGCATCATTAAACTTTATGGTAACTGATAGATCTGAAGTGTTGAAAGTAAAACAATATATATATTAATATGGGGGGTCTGAATGTTTCCAATATATATTAGTTTTGAAAATGAAAAATATCAAAATGGCCGCCACATTCTTTTGTTTCAGTCCTCAGTAAAACAAGTTTGGGCACCCCTCTTTTATATCATAAATAAGGCCTCCCACCTTGATAGTAGAAGGATGAACCTCGTAGTACTGCGTGCAGTCTGGCTCATTCACTCATGTAATAGACAGATAGATAGTACTTTATTGATTCCTTCAGGAGAGTTCCCTCAGGAAAATAAAACAATTAAAAATCATGACACCTGTCGCAGTTAACTACACTTGAGGTGGAACACAATTTTGAACCTAAGTTACATATTAAATTGGGATTCAAACCCAGTACCCCTGCATTGGGAGCCCACAGTGTTGACCATTAAGCTACCCTGGATCTTTTTGAAAAGATTTTTTATAATATACAAATGCAATCATTAAACTATGATAGGTGAAACAAAAAATTAGCTATACCAAGAAATGGATTTGATCCCAGTAATACAAAGTGAAAGGCAACAGTCTTAACAATTGAGCTATCCTGATGTGATTTTTGCTCATATACAAATGCAATCATTAAACTATGATCGAGGCGTAACATAAAACAAGATCTTCCAAGTACTGGATTTGAACCCAGTAGTACTGCGTGAGGCAGCAGTCTTAACTATTAAGCGATCCTGGATCTTTTCTACTAAGATTTTTCATAATATACAAATGCAATCATTAAACTATGATAGGTGAAACAAAAAACTAGCTATACCAAGAAATGGATTTGATCCCAGAAACAGAGTGTAAGGCAGCGGTCTTAACAATTGAGCTAGCCTGAGTGCCATCATGTGATTTTCGCTCATAAACAAATGCAATCATTAAACTATGATAAGTGAAACAAAAAAATAGGTAGTCCAAGTTATGGATTTGAACCACGTAGTGCTGCGTGAGAGGCAGCAGTCTTAACCATTGACCTATCCTGGGTTTTGTTATGACATGATTTTTCATAATATACAAATGCAATCATTTAACTATGATAGGTGAAGCGAAAAACTAGCTATTCCAAATTATGGATTTGAAACCAGTTTCACTGACTGAGAGGCAGCAGTTTTAACCATTGAGCAATACTCAATCTCGCTGTATATGTAGTTTGGCTCATTCACTAATGTAATCATGACACCTGTCACATTGAGCTACCCTGGGTCCCATTAACCCATGATTTTCGCTCATCTTCAAATGCAATCATTAAATTATGATAGAGGTGAAACAAAAAAATAGTTATACAAAGTTATGGATATGAACCCACTTTTACTGACTGGGAGGCAGCAGTCTTAACCATTAAGCTATCCTCAGTCTTGTTGTAAGTGTGTTCTGGCTCATTCACTAATGTAATCGTGACATCTGTCGCAGTAAACTACGATTGAGGTGAAACAAAAATGCTGAACCTAAGTTACATATCAAACCAATTGGGATTCAAACCCAGTACCCCTGCATTGGGAGCCTACAGTGTTGACCATTGAGCTATCCTGGGTCACATCAAAACCTGATTTTCGCTCGTATACAAATGCAATCATTAAACTATGATAGGTGAAACAAAAAACTAGCTAAACCAAGTTATGGATTTGAACCCACTTTTACTGACCGAGAGGCAGCAGTCTTAACCATCAAGCTATCCTGTCTTGCTGTAAGTGTAGTCACTTTTAAAATCATTTTGATAGTAGGCTAATATAGCTACACTTACATTATGTGTTGTCTTCATTATAACACTTATACAAGACTTTTAAAGTCATTTTGATAGTAGGCTAATATAGACACTTATATGTCAATCTTCTCTTACGGGGGTATATTTTCAAATGGGGGGTCTGTGGAGTGTTAATTTAATAAGATGGACTGTTTTGCTACAATTGACTGGAGCTAACTTAGCTACATTTAATCAGCAATGTTTTATCTTACTACATTTTCAAGTGGCTTGCCCATAATAATAATAATAATAATAACAATAATAATCATAGTTTTTATTCTTGATTAATTCAGCCATGAATTGAACAGCCATATTTTCGGACATCTCTAATTTGTGTCGTAGAATATTAGTTGGAAAAATGACTACATTTCGATTACATTTGTGAATGGAAGGAAATCTGGTCTTCACAAGACCCAGGATAGACCAGTGGTTAAGACGGTGCTTGGTTTGAACCCCACTTTACTAAACCAGGAATCCTTGATTACATTTGTGGATGGAACAACATTTAATATGGACATGACCCAGGATACTTTAGTGGTTAAGACTGTTGTCTAGCAAAGTATGGTGCTGGGTTCAAACCCCACTCTGGTTATCAGAATTTTATTCCACCTCCATCAGATTTTACTGAGCCAGGAGTCCTCAATTACATTTGTGTATGGAACAAAATCTTAGCATCACAATACTGAGCATAGACCAGTGGTTAAGACTGTTGAATTAGTACGAAAGGTACTAGGTTCAAACCCCACTCCGATTGCAGTATTTTGTTCAACCTCATCATACTTTAGTGAGCCAGTGGTCGTAGATAACATTTGTGTATGGAAAGAAATCTAGTCTTCACAAGACCAAGGATAGCTCAGTGGTTAAGACTGCTGACTTCGAAAGAAAGGTCCTGGGTTCGAACCCCACTCCAGGTGGCAATATTTTGTTCAACCTCATCATACTTTAGTGAGCTAGGGGTTGTAGATAACATTTGTGTATGGGAAGAAATCTAGTCTTCTCAAGGCCATGGGTAGCTCAGTGGTTAAGACTGCTGACTTGGAATGAAAGGTACTGGGTTCAAACCCCACTCTGGTTGGTGGTATTTTGTTCTACCTCATCATACTTTACTGAGCCAGGAGTCCTCGATTACATTTGAGTATGAAAAAAAATCGTTTCCCCCCCAAGACCCAGCATAGTCCAGTGGTTAAGACTGTTGACTCAGATTGAAGGGTGCTGGGTTCGAATCCTGGTTGGGTTGACATGTAATTTACAAAACTGTCTGGAGTCTTCAAGGTGACATATATTGTGACTGTGTCATCTCTCACATGTAATGTTAAAATAATTATTTAATTTACTTTTTTTTTTTATCCAATTACAATTAACCTATTTTCTTTTAATTGTACCCAGGAGAGGTCTTTGGTCAACGCTCTTTATTATTAACTTTATACTTCTATTCCCACCCACCTCAGGAATTACACTCACTCGTGCACACACACACACACACTCATTCATTCTCACACACACACACAGGTAACCCCTGAGGTGTCATCATTGACTATTTGACAATTTATTTTTGATTATTATTATCTTTAGTGTTGACTTAATGTTTCAACTATATGTTAGTCAAACAACTAGCACATAACATTACTCTGTGTGGGGGAGAAGAAACATCCCACAATGTATGTCGTTTTGACGCCATACAGCCAAATTACTGATTCCATGTGCGGGGTTTGAACTCAGTACCCCTGTATTAGGAGCCCACAGTGTTGACCATTGAGCTATCCTGGGTCCCATCAAGACATGATTTTTGCTCATATACAAATGCAATCATTAAACTATGATCGAGGGGTAACATAAAACAAGATCTTCCAAGTACTGGATTTGAACCCAGTAGTACTGCGTGAGAGGCAGCAGTCTTAACTATTAAGCTATCCTGGATCTTTTCGACAAAGATTTTTCATAATATACAAAGGCAATCATTAAACTATGATAGGTGAAACAAAAAATTAGCTATACCAAGTAATGGATTTGATCCCAGGAACACAGAGAGAAAGGCAGCAGTCTTAACAATTGAGCTATCCTGAGTGCCATCATGACTTGATTTTTGCTCATATACAAATGCAATCATTAAACTATGATCGAGGCGTAACATAAAACAAGATCTTCCAAGTATTGGGTTTGAACACAGTAGTACTGCGTGAGAGGCTGCAGTCTTAACTATTAAGCTATCCTGGATCTTTTTGACAATGATTTTTCATAATATACAAATGCAATCATTAAACTATGATAGGTGAAACAAAAAATTAGCTATACCAAGTAATGGATTTGATCCCAGTAATACAGAGTGAAAGGCAGCAGTCTTAACAATTGAGCTATCCTGAGTGCCATCATCACATGATTTTTACTCATATACAAATGCAATCATTAAACTATGATCGAGGCGTAACATAAAACAAGATCTTCCAAGTACTGGATTTGAACCCGGTAGTACTGCGTGAGAGGCAGCAGCCTTAACTATTAAGCTATCCTGGATCTTTTTGAAAGCGATTTTTCATAATATACAAATGCAATCATTAAACTATGATAGGTGAAACAAAAAATTAGCTATACCAAGTAATGGATTTGATCCAAGTAATACAGAGTGAAAGGCAGCAGTCTTAACAATTGAGCTATCCTGAGTTCCATCATGTCGTGATTTTCGCTCATATACAAATGCAATCATTAAACTATGATCGAGGCGTAACATAAAACAAGATCTTCCAAGTACTGGATTTGAACCCAGTAGTACTGCGTGAGGCAGCAGTCTTAACTATTAAGCGATCCTGGATCTTTTCTACTAAGATTTTTCATAATATACAAATGCAATCATTAAACTATGATAGGTGAAACAAAAAACTAGCTATACCAAGAAATGGATTTGATCCCAGAAACATAGAGTGTAAGGCAGCGGTCTTAACAACTGAGCTAGCCTGAGTGCCATCATGTGATTTTCGCTCATAAACAAATGCAATCATTAAACTATGATAAGTGAAACAAAAAAATAGTTAGTCCAAGTTATGGATTTGAACCACGTAGTACTGCGTGAGAGGCAGCAGTCTTAACCATTGACCTATCCTGGGTTTTGTTATGACATGATTTTTCATAATATACAAATGCAATCATTTAACTGTGATAGGTGAAGTGAAAAACTAGCTATTCCAAATTATGGATTTGAAACCAGTTTTACTGACTGAGAGGCAGCAGTCTTAACCATTGAGCTATACTCAATCTCGCTGTATACGTAGTTTGGCTCATTCACTAATGTAATCATGACACCTGTCACATTGAGCTACCGTGGGTCCCATTAACCCATGATTTTCGCTTATCTTCAAATGCAATCATTAAATTATGATAGAGGTGAAACAAAAAACTAGTTATACAAAGTTATGGATATGAACCCACTTTTACTGACTGGGAGGCAACAGTCTTAACCATTAAGCTATCCTCAGTCTTGTTGTTAGTGTGTTCTGGCTCATTCACTAATGTAATCGTGACATCTGTCGCAGTAAACTACGATTGAGGTGAAACAAAAATGTTGAACCTAAGTTACATATCAAACCAAATGGGATTCAAGCCCAGTACCCCTGCATTGGGAGCCGACAGTGTTGACCATTGAGCTAACCTGGGTCACATCAAAACATGATTTTCGCTCATATACAAATGCAATCATTAAACTATGATAGGTGAAACAAAAAACTAGTTAAACCAAGTTATGGATCTGAACCCACTTTTACTGACCGAGAGGTAGCAGTCTTAACCATCAAGCTATCTTGTCTTGCTGTTAGTGTAGTCACTTCTAAAATCATTTTGATAGTAGGCTAATATAGCTAATACAGACACTTACATTATGTGTTGTCTTCATTATAACACTTATACAAGACTTTTAAAGTCATTTTGATAGTAGGCTAATATAGCTAATAGACACTTACATCTTGTTTTGTCTTCATTATAACACTAATATAGGGCTTTTAAAGTCATTTTAATAGTAGGCTAATATAGACACTTACATTATGTGTTGTCTTCATTATAACACTTGTATAAGACTTTTAAAGTCATTTTGATAGTAGGCTAATGTAGACACTTATTCCACCTCCATCAGATTTTACTGAGCAAGGAGTCCTTCATTACATTTGTGTATGGAACAAATTCTTAGCATCACAATACTGAGGATAGACCAGTGGTTAAGACTACTGAATTAGGACGACAGGTACTGTGTTCGAACCCCACTCCGATGGCAGTATTTTGTTCAACCTCATCATACTTTAGTGAGCCAGTGGTCGTAGATAACATTTCTGTATGGAAAGAAATCTACTCTTCACAAGACCAAGGATAGCTCAGTGTTTAAGACTGCTGACTTCGAACGAAAGGTACTGGGTTCGAACCCCACTCCAGGTGGCAATATTTTGTTCAACCTCATCATACTTTAGTGAGCCAGTTGTCGTAGATAACATTTGTGTATGGAAAGAAATCTACTCTTCACAAGACCAAGGATAGCTCAGTGTTTAAGACTGCTGACTTCGAATGAAAGGTACCGGGTTCAAACCCCACTCCAGGTGGCAATATTTTGTTCAACCTTATCATACTTTAGTGAGCCAGTGGTCGTAGATAACATTTCTGTATGGAAAGAAATCTACTCTTCACAAGACCAAGGATAGCTCAGTGGTTAAGACTGCTGACTTCGAACAAAAGATACTGGTTTCAAACCCTACTCCAGGTGGCAATATTTTGTTCAACCTCATCATACTTTAGTGAGCTCGGGGTCGAGGATAACATTTGTGTATGGAAAGAAATCTACTCTTCACAAGACCAAGGATAGCTCAGTGTTTAAGACTGCTGACTTCGAACGAAAGGTACTGGGTTCAAACCCTACTCCGGGTGGCAATATTTTGTTCAACCTCATCATACTTTAGTGAGCTCGGGGTCGAGGATAACATTTGTGTATGGAAAGAAATCTACTCTTCACAAGGCCAAGGATATCTCAGTGGTTAAGACTGCTGACTTCAAACAAAAGATACTGTGTTCAAACCCTACTCCAGGTGGCAATATTTTGTTCAACCTCATCATACTTTAGTGAGCTCGGGGTCGAGGATAACATTTGTGTATGGAAAGAAATCTACTCTTCACAAGACCAAGGATAGCTCAGTGGTTAAGACTGCTGACTTCGAACGATAGGTACCGGGTTCAAACCCTACTCCAGGTGGCAATATTTTGTTCAACCTCATCATACTTTAGTGAGCTCGGGGTCGAGGATAACATTTGTGTATGGAAAGAAATCTACTCTTCACAAGACCAAGGATAGCTCAGTGGTTAAAACTGCTGACTTTGAACGAAAGGTACTTGGATCGAACCCCACTCCAGGTGGCAATATTTTGTTCAACCTCATCAAACCCCACTCTGGTTATCAGAATTTTATTCCACCTCCATCAGATTTTACTGAGCCAGGAGTCCTCGATTACATTTGTGTATGGAACAAAATCTTAGCATCACAATACTGAGCATAGACCAGTGGTTAAGACTGTTGAATTGGTACGAAAGGTACTGGGTTCAAACCCCACTCCGATGGCAGTATTTTGTTCAACCTCATCATACTTTAGTGAGCCAGTGGTCGTAGATAACATTTGTGTATGGAAAGAAATCTACTCTTCACAAGGCCAAGGGTAGCTCAGTGGTTAAGACTGCTGACTTGGAAGGAGAGGTACTGAGTTCAAACCCTACTCCGATGGCAGTATTTTGTTCAACCTCATCATACTTTAGTGAGCCAGTGGTCGTAGATAACATTTTTGTATGGAAAGAAATCTACTCTTCACAAGACTAAGGATAGCTCAGTGTTTAAGACTGCTGACTTCGAACGAAAGGTACTGGGTTCGAACCCCACTCTTGGTGGCAATATTTTGTTCAACCTCATCATACTTTAGTGAGCTAGGGGTCGAGGATAACATTTGTGTATGGAAAGAAATCTACTCTTCACAAGGCCAAGGTTAGCTCAGTGGTTAAAACTGCTGACTTCGAACGAAAGGTACTTGGATCGAACCCCACTCCAGGTGGCAATATTTTGTTCAACCTCATCAAACCCCACTCTGGTTATCAGAATTTTATTCCACCTCCATCAGATTTTACTGAGCCAGGAGTCCTCGATTACATTTGTGTATGGAAAAAAATCTTAGCATCACAATACTGAGCATAGACCAGTGGTTAAGACTGTTGAATTAGTACGAAAGGTACTGGGTTCAAACCCCACTCCGATGGCAGTATTTTGTTCAACCTCATCATACTTTAGTGAGCCAGTGGTCGTAGATAACATTTCTGTATGGAAAGAAATCTACTCTTCACAAGACCAAGGATAGCTCAGTGTTTAAGACTGCTGACTTCGAACGAAAGGTACTGGGTTCGAACCCCACTCCAGGTGGCAATATTTTGTTCAACCTCATCATACTTTAGTGAGCCAGTTGTCGTAGATAACATTTGTGTATGGAAAGAAATCTACTCTTCACAAGACCAAGGATAGCTCAGTGTTTAAGACTGCTGACTTCGAATGAAAGGTACCGGGTTCAAACCCCACTCCAGGTGGCAATATTTTGTTCAACCTCATCATACTTTAGTGAGCTAGGGGTCGTAGATAACATTTGTGTATGGAAATAAATCTACTCTTCACAAGACCAAGGATAGCTCAGTGATTAAGACTGCTGACTTCGAACAAAAGATACTGGGTTCAAACCCTACTCCAGGTGGCAATATTTTGTTCAACCTCATCATACTTTAGTGAGCCAGTGGTCGTAGATAACATTTGTGTATGGAAAGAAATCTACTCTTCACAAGACCAAGGATAGCTCAGTGTTTAAGACTGCTGACTTCGAACGAAAGGTAATGGGTTCGAACCCCACTCCAGGTGGCAATATTTTGTTCAACCTCATCATACTTTAGTGAGCTAGGGGTCGTAGATAACATTTGTGTATGGAAATAAATCTACTCTTCACAAGACCAAGGATAGCTCAGTGGTTAAGACTGCTGACTTCGAACAAAAGATACTGGGTTCAAACCCTACTCCAGGTGGCAATATTTTGTTCAACCTCATCATACTTTAGTGAGCTCGGGGTCGAGGATAACATTTGTGTATGGAAAGAAATCTACTCTTCACAAGGCCAAGGGTAGCTCAGTGTTTAAGACTGCTGACTTCGAACGAAAGGTACCGGGTTCAAACCCTACTCCGGGTGGCAATGTTTTGTTCAACCTCATCATACTTTAGTGAGCTCGGGGTTCGAGGATAACATTTGTGTATGGAAAGAAATCTAGTCTTCACAAGGCCAAGGGTAGCTCAGTGGTTAAGACTGCTGGCTTGGAATGAGAGGTACTGGGTTCAAACCCCAGTCTGGTTGATGGTATTTTGTTCTACCTCATCATACTTTACGATTACATTTGTGTATGAAAAAAAAAAAATGTCACCCCAAAACCCAGGATAGCCCAGTGATTAAGACTGTTGACTCAGACTGAAGGGTGCTGGGTTCGAATCCTGGTTTGAACTCAGTACCCTCCGTATCGGGAGCCCAGTGTTGACCATTGAGCTATCCTGGGTCCCGTTAAGACATGATTTTGGCTCATATACAAATGCAATCATTAAACTATGATAGGTGAAACAAAAAAATTGTTATACCAAGTTATGGATTTGAACCCAGTCGTACTGCATGAGAGGCAGCAGTCTTAACCATTGAGCTATCCTGATTCTTGTTGAGACACGATTTTAACAGTATTTTGTTCCACCTCTATCATACTTTACTGAGCAAGATGTAGCAGTCTTAACCATTAAGCTACCCTCAGTCTTGTTGTCAGTGTATTCTTGCTCATTCACTAATGTAATCGTGACACCTGTCGCAGTAAACTGTGATTGAGGTGGAACAAAATGTTGAATCTAAGTTACATAAAAGCATGTTGTTTCAACGTTGTATTTGTGTTGTAGAATATTGGTTGGGTAAATGACCAAATTTCAATGTCAAATCAACATTTTTTCTTTGCATTGATAGCTACGCTTTAAAAAAAATATCATTCTGGAAGGTGGTTCGAGTCTCACAAACAGCAGCAGGCGTTGGTATCAGTCCGATACTAAGTGGATTACAGTATTTAATCTTGCGTGGATTTAAAGGTCGGTAGTTCTGCTGCATTACAGTCTTAAAGCCCCTCAGCCGTCTTCGTCTTCATCCCCGACTTGTTTGATGACCGGGGTGCCTGGACAGACCACAACAAGACAGGAGCCATCATTTCTGTTAGAATAATTGGATCTAAGTTATCACTAAACTTTGTGTTTCAATGAGTTCCCGGCGAGAAGACAAAAGCTGTCTTTGATCCTACCAAGCAAAAGGCTTGTAAAACTCCACTGTGTAGGATGGGAAGCAACATGAAGGTGTTCTGTTTCTTTCATGTATTGTAATCAACAGAAAGATATTGTCTTGATCCGAGATCTACAAAGTGAAGAGGAAGCAGGACCTGACTCCCCTCCGGGAACCTCTTCTTTGAACTCTTTTACAACCTTTTCTTTGAACTCTTTGTAATCAAAGGCGATGGCTGTTTACGACCCCCGTCCCTTAGAAACAGCGGTTGCCATGTAATCAGGGAAAGTCCAAATAAAAGAGGAGGCGTACAATCTTTCGCCAGAGCGTGTTGAGACACTATACAAGGGTACAGTGTCTACGCATTTCTCCTCATTGAGCTAAATTTAATTCTGTTTAATTCCTTGCTTCTTGTCTTGTTCCCTTAACTCACCTGCTCGCTTCTTTCTTGTCTTGTCTGTTGCCATGTAATCAGGGAAAGTCCAAATAAAAGACTTAACTTTCTTGTCGCCTATTTTTGCTTTGCCCTGCAAAATCTAAACAATGGAATTGATCAACTGGCCTCCCAACAAAATTGACAAGAATTCGGGTTCAGGGGAACCTGCTTGTCCTGTCAGATTGGTTGTTGCTGGACACTTGACGGACTCTTGGGAGGAGGGGAGTGCCAGGTGCCTGGCGACCCTTTTAGTCCGGGACGTTGAAGTTATCTACCTTTTTGGAACCATGATAACAGGACATCTGCTGATTGGGGTAAGCGTTGCTCCGGTCTATCGACAAACCGGAAGACGCCGGCAGCCGTTCAAAAGTACCCTGCCAGAAATAACCTGGGGATGCGGACATCCGTTCCGGCCACTCAAGAGTTTTGTGATTTTGGACTAAATCGCAAACTTGACAACATCTTGACGACACCGTCTACTCTGCATAGCGAAAGTATGATACATTTGAGGAGCAGAAATAGGCATTCTCATCTGGATTGGATTGTTTCCCTGGCTGTAAGCGACCTGGCAAGGCTGTTACTTCGAAGATTTCCCTTGAGGACAGTGCAGCGAGGGCACAACAAACCCCTTCCCTGTCTCTCATGGACACGCCTGTTGTTGGTTGACTTTTGTTGGACTGACTGGCTGTGTTATCACAATGACACATAACGACGACATACGGATCAGCGGTCCCTCCCTTCTTGTTGCAAGTCTTGTGGTTTCTATGTCAACAAGTTTTTTTTTCAGGTGCCCAGTCTGAGATCCACTTTTTTCCCCCCCCTTGTCCACCTTTTCTCACCTTTTTTGGGGCGCCATGTGGCGACCTATCTTTTCTGTCTACACACTGTGTCTGCTTGTAAGTACTCTGTGTGTGTGCGCCACCCAACATGCTCCTCTGCTCCTAAAACCAGCAATGTCACGGGAACCGGTACTTTTTAGAGGCGGTATAGTACCGAATATGATTCATTAGTATGGCAAAGTACTGGTATATACCATTTACATAGCACAACATAATGATGCAGAAATTCCTACCATCCAGTTTTTTCAGACCGGGTAATCTTTTGGTAGCTTCGTCGACCCATATCCCTTCAGCGGTGTTCTTGTCTTCCAGAGGGTTCCCCACAAACAACAGGTCTACGAGACATGGTAGGTCGGCCAGCTTGGAAAACTCTCCTGCAAAACAGCAATTTTTACATGAAATGTTCTCAGGAAGTGTGGAAAAACCCAAACTGTGCAGTGGGCTGGATGATTGATCCAAACAGTGTTAGTATCGGATCAATACTAACATGACGATTGATATTTTCACTTCTCTTCTGTTGTTGTGTTGTTAATATTGTTACATATGTTCATATGTTATATTGTTGACAAACTCAGGGAATCAGTCATTGGACACTGGCGAGCCAATAGTCATTTTTGCAGACCATAGTTATTTTGCACTGACTTTATTTTGGAATTGAACCAGGAACCCTCAAATTTCTGGACATTTGTCCAGAAACTTGGATCCAAGTGGGTGAAGTGTCTTACCCAAGAAAACAAAGGCAGGAATTATCTGGAATTGAACCAGGAACCCTCAAGTTTCTAGACTGCTGTCCAGAAACTTGGATCCAGGTGGGTGAAGTGTCTTACCCAAGGACACAACGGCAGGCACTTATCTGGATTTGAACAAGGAACCCTCACATTTCTGGATAACTTTCCAGAAACTTGGATCCAGGTGGGTGAAGTGTCTTACCCAAGGACACAACGGCAGGAATGATCTGGAATCTAACCAGGAACCTTCACGTTTCTGGATAACTTTCCAGAAACTTGGATCCAGGTGGGTGAAGTGTCTTACCCAAGGACACAACAGCAGGGACTTATCTGGAATATAACCAGGAATCCTCAAGTTTCAGGATAACTGTCCATAAACTTGGATAAAGGTGGGTGAAGTGTCTTACCCAAGGACACAAAAGCAGGGATTTATCTGCAATTGAACCAGGAACCTTGAAGTTTCTAGACTGTTGTCCAGAAACTTGGATCCAAGTAGTTGAAGTATCTTACCGACGGACACAACGGCAGACACTTATCTTGGATCTAACCAGGAACCCTCACGTTTCTGGATAACTTTCCAGAAATTTGGATCCAGGAGGGTAAAGTGTCTTACCCAAGGACACAACGGCAGGAATTATCTGGAATCTAACCAGGAACCCTTAAGTTTCTAGACTATTGTCCAGAAACTTGGATCCAGGTGGGTGAAGTGTCTTACTCAAGGACACAACAGCAGGGACTTATCTGGATTTGAACAAGAAACCCTCACGTTTCTGGATAACTTTCCAGAAACTTGGATAAAGGTGGGTGAATTATCTTACCCAAGGACACAACAGCAGGGACTTATCTGGAATTGAACTAGGAACCTTCAAGTTTCTAGACTATTGTCCAGAAATTGGATCCAAGTGGGTGAAGTGGGCAGGAATTATCTGGAATCTAACCAGGAAAACTCAAGTTTCTAGACTGTTGTCCAGAAACTTGGATCCAGGTGGGTGAAGTGTCTTACCCAAGGACACAATGGCAGGAATTATCTGGAATCCAACCAGGAACCCTCAAGTTTCTAGACTGTGGTCCAGAAACTTGGATCCAGGTGGGTGAAGTTTCTTACCCAAGGACACAACGGAAGGAATTATCTGGAATCCAACCAGGAACCCTCAAGTTTGTAGACTGTGGTCCAGAAACTTGGATCCAGGTGGGTGAAGTGTCTTGCCCAAGAAAACAAAGGCAGGAATTATCTGGAATTGAACCAGGAACCCTCAAGTTTCTAGACTGCTGTCCAGAAACTTGGATCCAGGTGGGTGAAGTGTCTTACCCAAGGACACAACGGCAGGCACTTATCTGGATTTGAACAAAGAACCCTCACATTTCTGGATATCTTTCCAGAAACCTGGATCCAGGTGGGTGAAGTGTCTTACCCAAGGACACAACGGCAGGAATGATCTGGAATCTAACCAAGAACCCTCAAGTTTGTAGACTATTGTCCAGAAACTTGGATCCAGGTGGGTGAAGTGTCTTACCCAAGGACACAACGGCAGGAATTATCTGGAATCTAACCAGGAACCCTCAAGTTTCTAGACTCTTGTCCAGAAACTTGGATCCAGGTGGGTGAAGTGTCTTACTCAAGGACACAATGGCAGGCACTTATCTGGATTTGAACAAGAAACCCTCACGTTTCTGGATAACTTTCCAGAAACTTGAATCCAGGTGGGTGAAGTGTCTTACCCAACGACACAACGGCAAGAATTATCTGGAATCTAACCAGGAACCCTCAAGTTTCTAGACTGTTGTCCAGAAACTTTGATCCAGGTGGGTGAAGTGTCTTACCCAAGGACACAACGGAAGGAATGATCTGGAATCTAACCAGGAACCCTCAAGTTTGTAGACTATTGTCCAGAAACTTGGATCCAGGTGGGTGAAGTGTCTTACCCAAGGACACAACGGCAGGGACTTATCTGGAATCTAACCAGGAATCCTCAAGTTTCAGGATAACTGTCCATAAACTTGGATCCAGGTGGGTGAATTGTCTTACCCAAGGACACAACAGCAGGGACTTATCTGGAATTGAACTAAGAACCTTCAAGTTTCTAGACTGTTGTCCAGAAATTGGATCCAAGTGGGTGAAGTGGGCAGGAATTATCTGGAATCTAACCAGGAAACCTCAAGTTTCTATACTGTTGTCCAGAAACTTGGATCCAGGTGGGTGAAGTGTCTTACCCAAGGACACAACGGCAGGAATGATCTGGAATCCAACCAGGAACCCTCAAGTTTGTAGACTATTGTCCAGAAACTTGGATCCAGGTGGGTGAAGTTTCTTACCCAAGGACACAACAGCAGGGACTTATCTGGAATCTAACCAGGAATCCTCAAGTTTCAGGATAACTGTCCATAAACTTGGATAAAGGTGGGTGAAGTGTCTTACCCAAGGACACAACAGCAGGTACTTATCTGGAATTGAACTAGGAACCTTCAAGTTTCTAGACTGTTGTCCAGAAATTGGATCCAAGTGGGTGAAGTGGGCAGGAATTATCTGGAATCTAACCAGGAAACCTCAAGTTTCTAGACTGTTGTCCAGAAACTTGGATCCAGGTGGGTGAAGTGTCTTACCCAAGGACACAACGGCAGGAGGCAGGAATTATCTGGAATCTAACCAGGAACCCTCAAGTTTCTAGACTGTGGTCCAGAAACTTGAATCCAGGTGGGTGAAGTTTCTTACCCAAGGACACAACGGAAGGAATTATCTGTAATCCAACCAGGAACCCTCAAGTTTGTAGACTGTGGTCCAGAAACTTGGATCCAGGTGGGTGAAGTGTCTTACCCAAGGACACAACGGAAGGAATTATCTGGAATCCAACCAGGAACCCTCAAGTTTGTAGACTGTGGTCCAGAAACTTGGATCCAGGTGGGTGAAGTGTCTTACCCAAGGACACAACGGGAGGGACTTATCTGGAATTAAACCAGGAACCCTCAAGTTTCTAGATAACTTTCCAGAAACTTGGATCCAAGTGGGTGAAGTGTCTTACCCAAGGACACAACGGCAGGGACTTATCTGGAATCTAACCAGGAATCCTCAAGTTTCAGGATAACTGTCCATAAACGTGGATAAAGGTGGGTGAAGTGTCTTACCCAAGGACACAACAGCAGGGATTTATCTGCAATTGAACCATGAACCTTCAAGTTTCTAGACTGTTGTCCAGAAATTGGATCCAAGTGAGTGAAATAGGCAGGAATTATCTGGAATCTAACCAGGAAACCTCAAGTTTCTAGACTGTTGTCCAGAAACTTGGATCCAGGTGGGTGAAGTGTCTTAGCCAAGGACACAACGGTAGGAATTATCTGGACTCTAACCAGGAACCCTCAAGTTTGTAGACTGTGGTCCAGAAACTTGGATCCAGGTGGGTGAAGTGTCTTACCCAAGGACACAACGGCAGGAATTATCTGGAATCTAACCAGGAACCCTCAAGTTTCTAGACTGTTGTCCAGAAACTTGGATCCAGGTGGGTGAAGTGTCTTACCCAAGGACACAACGGCAGGAATGATCTGGAATCTAACCAGGAACCCTCAAGTTTGTAGACTATTGTCCAGAAACTGGGATCCAGGTGGGTGAAGTGTCTTACCCAAGGACACAACGGCAGGGACTTATCTGGAATCTAACCAGGAATCCTCAAGTTTCAGGATAACTGTCCATAAACTTGGATCCAGGTGGGTGAATTGTCTTACCCAAGGACACAACAGCAGGGACTTATCTGGAATTGAACTAGGAACCTTCAACTTTCTAGACTGTTGTCCAGAAATTGGATCCAAGTGGGTGAAGTGGGCAGGAATTATCTGGAATCTAACCAGGAAAACTCAAGTTTCTAGACTGTTGTCCAGAAACTTGGATCCAGGTGGGTGAAGTGTCTTACCCAAGGACACAACGGCAGGAGGCAGGAATTATCTGGAATCTAACCAGGAACCCTCAAGTTTCTAGACTGTGGTCCAGAAACTTGGATCCAGGTGGGTGAAGTGTCTTACCCAAGGACACAACAGCAGGGACTTATCTGGAATTGAACCAGGAACCTTCAAGTTTCTAGACTGTTGTCTAGAAACTTGGATCCAAATGGTGGAAGTGTCTTACCAAAGGACACAACGGCAGGCACTTATCTGGAATCTAACCAGGAACCTTCACGTTTCTGGATAACTTTCCAGAAACTTGGATCCAGGTGGGTGAAGTGTCTTACCCAAGAAAACAAAGGCAGGCATTATCTGGAATTGAACCAGGAACCCTCAAGTTTCTAGACTGCTGTCCAGAAACTTGAATCCAGGTGTGTGAAGTGTCTTACCCAAGGACACAACGGCAGGCACTTATCTGGATTTGAACAAGGAACCCTCACATTTCTGGATAACTTTCCAGAAACTTGGATCCAGGTGGGTGAAGTGTCTTACCCAAGGACACAACGGCAGGAATGATCTGGAATCTAACCAGGAACCCTCAAGTTTGTAGACTATTGTCCAGAAACTTGGATCCAGGTGGGTGAAGTGTCTTACCCAAGGACACAACGGCAGGCACTTATCTGGATTTGAACAAAGAACCCTCACATTTCTGGATAACTTTCCAGAAACCTGGATCCAGGTGGGTGAAGTGTCTTACCCAAGGACACAAAGGCAGGAATGATCTGGAATCTAACCAAGAACCCTCAAGTTTGTAGACTATTGTCCAGAAACTTGGATCCAGGTGGGTGAAGTGTCTTACCCAAGGACACAACGGCAGGCACTTATCTGGATTTGAACAAAGAACCCTCACATTTCTGGATATCTTTCCAGAAACCTGGATCCAGGTGGGTGAAGTGTCTTACCCAAGGACACAACGGCAGGAATGATCTGGAATCTAACCAAGAACCCTCAAGTTTGTAGACTATTGTCCAGAAACTTGGATCCAGGTGGGTGAAGTGTCTTACCCAAGGACACAACGGCAGGCACTTATCTGGATTTGAACAAAGAACCCTCACATTTCTGGATAACTTTCCAGAAACCTTTATCCAGGTGGGTGAAGTGTCTTACCCAAGGACACAACGGCAGGAATGATCTGGAATCTAACCAAGAACCCTCAAGTTTGTAGACTATTGTCCAGAAACTTGGATCCAGGTGGGTGAAGTGTCTTACTCAAGGACACAACAGCAGGCACTTATCTGGACTTGAACAAAGAACCCTCACATTTCTGGATAACTTTCCAGAAACTTGGATCCAGGTGGGTGAAGTGTCTTACCCAAGGACACAACGGCAGGAATGATCTGGAATCTAACCAGGAACCCTCAAGTTTGTAGACTATTGTCCAGAAACTTGGATCCAGGTGGGTGAAGTGTCTTACCCAAGGACACAACGGCAGGGACTTATCTGGAATCTAACCAGGAATCCTCAAGTTTCAGGATAACTGTCCATAAACTTGGATAAAGGTGGGTGAAGTGTCTTACCCAAGGACACAACAGCAGGGACTTATCTGGAATTGAACTAGGAACCTTCAAGTTTCTAGACTGTTGTCCAGAAACTTGGATCCAAATGGTTGAAGTGTCTTACCCAAGGACACAACGGCAGGCACTTACAATCCACAAATAAATAGAAAAACAACAAAATAATTAATCATGAAATCATTTAAGATCGACATGGGCATGGGCGACACTGGCCCTATACTGTTTCTACTTGGTATGGGATCAATAGCAACATTGCAGTATCGCCCATGATCTTCTCCGCTGTCCGGCTAAACGGATGCTTCGTGCTGTGTTGAGAAAAAGAACTCGTTCTCACCCCAATCTTTCACCAGGTTGTTGGACATGTAGAGAACGCGAAGTTTCTTCATCAGGTGAACTCCCTTCATCTTCTCGATGAGGTTGTAGGAGATCCACAACTCTTCTAACGTGCCCCCAACTGCGTCCTGAACAACCCCACAATTTGAGCATCAAATACCAATAAAAACGTCCTTCCAGGTGGACGTACTCACCAGGCCAGTGAAGGCCTTGATGTTATTTCTCCCTAATGACAAAACTCTCAGGTTTTCTGGAAGTGGGTGGAAGGAAACAACGTTGTTAAGCGTAAAAATGTGTGCATGAATGTCTTTATGGTGAAGAACTTACTCAGTTCTCCCAGGTTGGTTATTTTGTCGATGCAGTTTGTGGACAAACACAGCTTTCTGTCAAGGATACGGCAGGCATTGAGTTATAGATACCATATACTAACTAATACATGGCCATTGAGTTATAGATACCATATACTAACTAATACATGGCCATTGAGTTATAGATACCATATACTAACTAATACATGGCCATTGAGTTATAGATACCATATACTAACTAATACATGGCCATTGAGCTATAGATACCATATACTAACTAATACATGGCCATTGAGTTATAGATACCATATACTAACTAATACATGGCCATTGAGCTATAGATACCATATACTAACTAATACATGGCCATTGAGTTATAGATACCATATACTAACTAATACATGGCCATTGAGTTATAGATACCATATACTAACTAATACATGGCCATTGATCTATAGATACCATATACTAACTAATACATGGCCATTGAGTTATAGATACCATATACTAACTAATACATGGCCATTGAGTTATAGATACCATATACTAACTAATACATGGCCATTGATCTATAGATACCATATACTAACTAATACATGGCCATTGAGCTATAGATACCATATACTAACTAATACATGGCCATTGAGTTATAGATACCATATACTAACTAATACATGGCCATTGAGTTATAGATACCATATACTAACTAATACATGGCCATTGCCAATACTGATAGATACCCACATTTTGGGTATGGAATTTTACATTTTCCTATAAAGGATAAAACACTGAATATTGACAACATATGACCATAGTAATTAATTAGATTACCATAGTAATTAATTAGATGACCATAGTAACTAATTGGGTGACCATAGTAACTCATTGGATTAGCATAGTAACTAATTAGTAACTCATGAGATGACCATATGGGTATGCGTAAACGTCTGTAGTTTATTGTGTGAATGTATTAACACAAAACCTATTTTATTGATGTAAAACACACAATGGACACTATTTAGTAACATTATGTAAAGGCGTTTAATACATGTAGCGTTAAATTTGACCACTATATGGAAAAAACACTGCACCTTATGTTTAATTGTGTGCCATGTTTGCTGTGTCGTTTATTGTGTGAATGTTTTGACACAAAGCCTTCTATTTTATTTATGTAAAATACACAATGAACTTTATTTAGTAGCGTTATGTAAAGGCGTTTAATACTTGTTTAATACATGTAGAGCTAAATTTGACCACTATATGGCAACAACGCTGCACTTAGGTTTAATTGTGTGCAATGTTTGCTGTGTCGTTTATTGTGTGAATGTGTTGACAAGAAACCTTCTATTTTATTGATGTAAAATACACGAGGAACATTATTTAGTAGCGTTATGTAAAGGTGTTTAATATGTGTTTAATACACGTAGCGCAAGATTTGACCACTATATGGCAACAACGCTGCACTTTAGGTTTAATTGTGTGCAATGTTTGCTGTGTCGTTTATTGTGTGAATGTGTTGACAAGAAACCTTCTATTTTATTGATGTAAAATACACAAGGAACATTATTTAGTAGCGTTATGTAAAGGCGTTTAATGTGTTTAATACACGTAGCTCTAGATTTGACCACTATATGGCAAAAAAGCTGCACTTTAGGTTTAATTGTGTGGAATGTTTGCTGTATCGTTTATTGTGTGAATGTTTTGACACAAAACCTTCTATTCTATTGATGTAAAACACACAATGGACACTATTTAGTAATGTTATGTAAAGGCGTTTAATACATGTAGTGTTAAATTTGACCACTATATGGCAAAAACACTGCACCTTATGTTTAATTGTGTGCAATGTTTGCTGTGTCGTTTATTGTGTGAATGTTTTGACACAAAAACTTCTATTTTATTTATGTAAAATACACAATGAACTTTATTTAGTAGCGTTATGTAAAGGCGTTTAATACTTGTTTAATACATGTAGCGCTAAATTTGACCACTATATGGCAAAAACGCTGCACCTTAGGTTTAATTGTGCACAATGTTTGCTGTGTCGTTTATTGTGTGAATGTTTTGACAAGAAACCTTCTATTTTATTGATGTAAAATACACGCGGAACATTATTTAGTAGCGTTATGTAAAGGCGTTTAATATGTGTTTAATAAACGTAGCGCAAGATTTGACCACTGTATGGCAAAAACGCTGCACTTTAGGTTTAATTGTGTGCAGTGTTTGCTGTGTCGTTTATTGTGTGAATGTTTTGACACGAAACCTTCTATTTTATTGATGTAAAATACACAATGAACTTTATTTAGTAGCGTTATGTAAAGGCGTTTAATATGTGTTTAATACATGTAACGCTAGATTTGACCACTATATGGCAAAAACGCTGCACTTTAGGTTTAATTGTGTGCAATGTTTGCTGTATCGTTTATTGTGTGAATGTTTTGACATGAAACCTTCTATTCTATTGATGTAAAACACACAATGGACACTATTTAGTAATGTTATGTAAAGGCGTTTAATATGTGTTTAATACATGTAGTGTTAAATTTGACCACTATATGGAAAAAACACTGCACCTTATGTTTAATTGTGTGCAATGTTTGCCGTGTCGTTTATTGTGTGACTGTGTTGACAAGAAACCTTCTATTTTATTGATGTAAAATACACAAGGAACATTATTTAGTAGCGTTATGTGAAGGCGTTTAATATGTGTTTAATACACGTAGCGCTAGATTTGACCACTATATGGCAAAAACGCTGCACTTTAGGTTTAATTGTGTGCAATGTTTGCTGTGTTGTTTATTGTGTGACTGTTGACAAGAAACCTTCTATTTTATTGATGTAAAATACACGAGGAACATTATTTAGTAGCGTTATGTAAAGGCGTTTAATGTGTTTAATACACGTAGCTCTAGATTTGACCACTATATGGCAAAAACGCTGCACTTTAGGTTTAATTGTGTGCAATGTTTGCTGTGTCGTTTATTGTGAATGATTTGACATGAAACCTTCTATTCTATTGATGTAAAACACACAATGGACACTATTTAGTAATATTATGTAAAGGCGTTTAATATGTGTTTAATACATGTAGTGTTAAATTTGACCATTATATGGCAAAAACACTGCACCTTAGGTTTAATTGTGTGCAATGTTTGCTGTGTCGTTTATTGTGTGAATGTTTTGACAAGAAACCTTCTATTTTATTTATGTAAAATACACAATTAACTTTATTTAGTGGCATTATGTAAAGGCGTTTAACACTTGTTTAATACATGTAGCGCTAAATTTGACCACTATATGGCAACAATGCTACACCTTAGGTTTAATTGTGTGCAATGTTTGCTGTGGGTATGCGTAAACATCTGTAGTTTATTGTGTGAATGTATTAACACGAAACCTTCTATCTTATTGATGTAAAGTACACAATGGACACTATTTAGTAACATTATGTAAAGGCGTTTAATATGTGTTTAATAGATGTAGTGCTAGATTTGACCACTATATGGCAAAAACGCTGCACCTTATGTTTAATTGTGCGCAATGTTTGCTGTGTCGTTTATTGTGTGAATGTTTTGACACAAAAACTTCTATTTTATTTATGTAAAATACACAATGAACATTATTTAGTAGCGTTATGTGAAGGCGTTTAATACTTGTTTAATACATGTAGCGCTAAATTTGACCACTATATGGCAACAACGCTGCACCTTAGGTTTAATTGTGTGCAATGTTTGCTGTGTCGTTTATTGTGTGAATGTTTTGACACGAAACCTTCTATTTTATTGATGTAAAATACACGAGGAACATTACTTAGTAGCGTTATGTAAAGGCGTTTAATATGTGTTTAATACACGTAGCGCAAGATTTGACCACTATATGGCAAAAACGCTGCACTTTAGGTTTAATTGTGTGCAATGTTTGCTGTGTCGTTTATTGTGTGAATGTTTTGACACGAAACCTTCTATTCTATTGATGTAAAACACACAATGGACACTATTTAGTAATGTTATGTAAAGGCGTTTAATATGTGTTTACTACATGTAGTGTTAAATTTGACCACTATATGGGAAAAACACTGCACCTTATGTTTAATTGTGTGCAATGTTTGCTGTGTCGTTTATTGTGTGAATGTTTTGACACGAAACCTTCTATTTTATTTATGTAAAATACACAATGAACATTATTTAGTAACCTTATGTAAAGGTGTTTAATACGTTTTTAATATATGTAGCGTTAAATTTGACCACTATATGGAAAAAAACACTGCACCTTAGGTTTAATTGTGTGCAATGTTTGCTGTGTCGTTTATTGTGTGACTGTGTTGACAAGAAACCTTCTATTTTATTGATGTAAAATACACAAGGAACATTATTTAGTAGCGTTATTAAAGGCGTTTAATATGTGTTTAATACACGTAGCGCAAGAGTTGACCACTATATGGCAAAAACACTGCACTTTAGGTTTAATTGTGTGCAATGTTTGCTGTATCGTTTATTGTGAATGTTTTGACATGAAACCTTCTATTCTATTGATGTAAAACACACAATGGACACTATTTACTAACATTATGTAAAGGCGTTTAATATGTGTTTAATACATGCAGTGTTAAATTTGACCACTATATGGCAAAAACACTGCACCTTATGTTTAATTGTGTGCAATGTTTGCTGTGTCGTTTATTGTGTGAATGTTTTGACACGAAACCTTCTATTTTATTTATGTAAAATACACAATGAACCTTATTTAGTGGCGTTATGTAAAGGCGTTTAATACTTGTTTAATACATGTAGCGCTAAATTTGACCACTATATGGCAACAATGCTACACCTTAGGTTTAATTGTGTGCAATGTTTGCTGTGGGTATGCGTAAACATCTGTAGTTTATTGTGTGAATGTATTAACACGAAACCTTCTATCTTATTGATGTAAAGTACACAATGGACACTATTTAGTAACATTATGTAAAGGCGTTTAATACGTGTTTAATAGATGTAGTGCTAGATTTGACCACTATATGGCAAAAACGCTGCACCTTAGGTTTAATTGTGTGCAATGTTTGCTGTGTCGTTTATTGTGTGAATATGTTGACAAGAAACCTTCTATTTTATTGATGTAAAATACACGAGGAACATTATTTAGTAGCGTTATGTAAAGGCGTTTAATATGTGTTTAATACACGTAGTGCAAGATTTGACCACTATATGGCAAAAACGCTGCACTTTAGGTTTAATTGTGTGCAATGTTTGCTGTGTTGTTTATTGTGTGAATGTGTTGACAAGAAACCTTCTATTTTATTGATGTAAAATACACAAGGAACATTATTTAGTAGCGTTATGTAAAGGCGTTTAATATGTGTTTAATACACGTAGCGCTAGATTTGACCACTCTATGGCAAAAACGCTGCACTTTATGTTTAATTGTGTGCAATGTTTGCTGTATCGTTTATTGTGAATGTTTTGACATGAAACCTTCTATTCTATTGATGTAAAACACACAATGGACACTATTTAGTAATGTTATGTAAAGGCGTTTAATACTTGTTTAATAAATGTAGCGCTAAATTTGACCACTATATGGCAACAACGCTGCACCTTAGGTTTAATTGGGTGCAATGTTTGCTGTGGATATGCGTAAACGTCTGTAGTTTATTGTGTGAATGTATCAACACGAAACCTATTCTATTGATGTTAAACACACAATGGACACTATTTAGTAATGTTATGTAAAGGCGTTTGATATGTGTTTAATACATGTAGCGTTAAATTTGACCACTATATGGCAAAAACACTGCACCTTATGTTTAATTGTGTGCAATGTTTGCTGTGTCGTTTATTGTGTGACTGTGTTGACAAGAAACCTTCTATTTTATTGATGTAAAATACACAAGGAACATTATTTAGTAGCGTTATGTAAAGGCGTTTAATGTGTTTAATACACGTAGCTCTAGATTTGACCACTATATGGCAAAAACGCTGCACTTTAGGTTTAATTGTGTGCAATGTTTGCTGTATCGTTTATTGTGAATGTTTTGACATGAAACCTTCTATTCTATTGATGTAAAACACACAATGGACACTATTTAGTAATGTTATGTAAAGGCGTTTGATATGTGTTTAATACATGTAGTGTTAAATTTGACCACTATATGGCAAAAACACTGCACTTTATGTTTAATTGTGTGCAATGTTTGCTGTATCGTTTCTTGTGTGAATGTTTTGACAAGAAACTTTCTATTTTATTTATGTAAAATACACAAGGAACATTATTTAGTAGCGTTATGTAAAGGCGTTTAATATGTGTTTAATAAACGTAGCGCTAGATTTGACCACTATATGGCAAAAACGCTGCACTTTAGGTATAATTGTGTGCAATGTTTGCTGTGTCGTTTATTGTGTGAATGTTTTGACACAAAACCTTCTATTTCATTTATGTAAAATACACAATGAACTTTATTTAGTAGCGTTATGTAAAGGCGTTTAATACTTGTTTAATACATGTAACGCTAAATTTGACCACTATATGGCAACAACGCTGCACCTTAGGTTTAATTGTGTGCAATGTTTGCTGTGGGTATGCGTAAACATCTGTAGTTTATTGTGTGAATGTATTAACACGAAACCTTCTATCTTATTGATGTAAAACACACAATGGACACTATTTAGTAACATTATGTAAAGGCGTTTAATATGTGTTTAATAGATGTAGTGTTAAATTTGACCACTATATGGCAAAAACACTGCACCTTATGTTTAATTGTGTGCAGTGTTTGCTGTGTTGTTTATTGTGTGAATGTGTTGACAAGAAACCTTCTATTTTATTGATGTAAAATACACAAGGAACATTATTTAGTAGCGTTATGTAAAGGCGTTTAATATGTGTTTAATACACGTAGCTCTAGATTTGACCACTATATGGCAAAAACGCTGCACTTTAGGTTTAATTGTGTGCAATGTTTGCTGTGTCGTTTATTGTGTGACTGTGTTGACACAAAACTTTCTATTTTATTTATGTAAAATACACAATGAACATTATTTAGTAACATTATGTAAAGGTGTTTAATACGTTTTTAATATATGTAGCGTTAAATTTGACCACTATATGGAAAAAAACACTGCACCTTAGGTTTAATTGTGTGCAGTGTTTGCTGTGTTGTTTATTGTGTGAATGTGTTGACAAGAAACCTTCTATTTTATTGATGTAAAATACACAAGGAACATTATTTAGTAGCTTTATGTAAAGGCGTTTGATATGTGTTTAATACATGTAGCGTTAAATTTGACCACTATATGGCAAAAACACTGCACCTTATGTTTAATTGTGTGCAATGTTTGCTGTGTCGTTTATTGTGTGAATGTTTTGACACGAAACCTTCTATTTTATTTATGTAAAATACACAATGAACTTTTTTTAGTAGCGTTATGTAAAGGCGTTTAATACTTGTTTAATACATGTACCGCTTAATTTGACCACTATATGGCAACAATGCTACACCTTAGGTTTAATTGTGTGCAATGTTTGCTGTGTCGTTTATTGTGTGAATGTGTTGACAAGAAACCTTCTATTTTATTGATGTAAAATACACAAGGAACATTATTTAGTAGCTTTATGTAAAGGCGTTTGATATGTGTTTAATACATGTAGCGTTAAATTTGACCACTATATGGCAAAAACACTGCACCTTATGTTTAATTGTGTGCAATGTTTGCTGTGTCGTTTATTGTGTGAATGTTTTGACACGAAACCTTCTATTTTATTTATGTAAAATACACAATGAACTTTTTTTAGTAGCGTTATGTAAAGGCGTTTAATACTTGTTTAATACATGTACCGCTTAATTTGACCACTATATGGCAACAATGCTACACCTTAGGTTTAATTGTGTGCAATGTTTGCTGTGTCGTTTATTGTGTGAATGTGTTGACAAGAAACCTTCTATTTTATTGATGTAAAATACACAAGGAACGTTATTTAGTAGCTTTATGTCAAGGCGTTTAATACGTGTTTAATATATGTAGCGCTAGATTTGACCACTATATGGCAAAAACGCTGCACTTTAGGTTTAATTGTGTGCAATGTTTGCTGTGTCGTTTATTGTGTGAATGTGTTGACACAAAACCTTCTATTCTATTGATGTAAAACACACAATGGACACTATTTAGTAATGTTATGTAAAGGCGTTTAATACATGTAGTGTTAAATTTGACCACTATATGGCAAAAACACCGCACCTTATGTTTAATTGTGTGCAATGTTTGCTGTGTCGTTTATTGTGTGAATGTTTTGACACGAAACCTTCTATTTTATTTATGTAAAATACACAATGAACTTTATTTAGTGGCGTTATGTAAAGGCGTTTAATACTTGTTTAATACATGTAGCGCTAAATTTGACCACTATATGGCAAAAACGCTGCACCTTAGGTTTAATTGTGCGCATTGTTTGCTGTGTCGTTTGTGTGAATATTTTGACACGAAACCTTCTATTTTATTGATGTAAAATACACAATGGAAACTTTTTAGTAATGTTATGTATTAAAACGCCTTTACATAACATGACTAATTCATCCAAAGAACCCCGAGTGTTCCGGAAATAGCTACAACGGACCAAGTTCCGCTTTGTTTCCCCGAATTGAAAAAGGTGTGATGATGATAAACGTCCGCTGGAAATGGACTCACTCGCATTTGGGTATTTTGTTGAGAGTGTTGTCCAGCTTCTCGATGGGGGGGATCTGATTGTACAACTTGACCACCGTGGCCTCGGCGCACTTCTCCCCGGTCTTCTCCTCCTGGACGCAGACACACAAGTTGCCTTCAGCAGATTTATAAATATGTACTTTGCATTTTATATACTATATTATTATATATACCCATTTGGCCAGTGCATCTTTTACTGTTGTTCCTTTAGCCTGCACACGGGACAAACAACATATCATTATTATTATTATTATTATTATTTGACTTACTGCAGAACCACAAACATTAAAAAAAAATAACGTTTTTAATGGAAATAAATGTCTAAATGTGCTATGGACACATTAGAAAACAAGCACTCACCGCCATGTTGATCCACTACTCCGGTTGCTATGACAACAAAAAATCAGCGCATGCGCAGTTTCTGGAAAGTTGGGGATACATATAGGTAAAATACGTATATTTTAAAGTATATTCAACAGTAATTAAAACATGGTTATGGTACGTGAAATACAAATAATGTTCAAGTATCCGAGAAACAATACACATATTGGGTCAATATCGTGACAGGATCGATATAAGTTCTCTCCGAAACATAGAAAGATTTTAGGCGAATAAAGACAACATTTTTGTCAATCTTGTAATATTCCAGTAATGTAGGCTCCTACAACTTCTCGGCTGGTCTTGTCTTTAATGGACAAAATGCGTTAAAACCGCACAAAAAAAACAAAACAAACCAAATTCGAACGCTTTACTTCCTGTAATCGACGTCACTTCCCTATCTCTCCCCGGAAGTCCCGCCCCCCAGCCAAAGTCGTTGGCGAACAGCCTGTTAATAATAATAATAATAATAATAATAACAATAATATTATTAATGTAACCGAGGGTTTATATATGTCGCCTATACGGTATGAAACTACAAAATAATAAACACGGAATCTCCAGTTTACACGAGGAACACTTTATTTACCTTCTTTTCAAAACCTTCGCTCCACTCCAACAACGTGACCTCACTTCCGCTCTTAGCGCCTTCAAAATAAGAGCTCAATGACAGCGTATAACAGGAACTTAACATCACCAAGAGGAAAGCCCATAAAAATAGGTTACATTAACAATAATAATAATAACAATATTACTACTATTATTATTAACAATAATAATAATAATAATAATAATAATTCACCGACCTATTTGCGTACGCTGCTACACACGCCCACCAGTCATCGTTGCCTTCGCAATTAATAGCGGTACCGAAAGGGACAAGCGGTAGGAAAAATGGATGGACGGACATCAGTGACTCAAACGACCGGTGACTGTTGTCATCGCGTTCTATTTCATGACGCTTTTTGGACGGGCTTTGACGTGCCGCGGCATCGAACCGCGACCCTTGATGACGTCACTCATTCATTGTCGTGTCAAAGTGGTCATGACGGCGTGCGTGTTTTTAGAACACTTAAAAGACTCATTAACAGGTTATCATGTGATATTATATCGTCCTATATGTATATATATTAGTGTTGTCCCGATACCAATGTTGGTATACCGGTACCAACATTTATTTTGATACTTTTTTAAATAAAAGGGATCACAAAAAATGTAAGAGGACTTAAAGGAAACTAAATGAGCTCAAATATAGCTACAAATGAGGCATAATGATGCAATATGTACATATAGCTAGCCTGTTAGCATCGATTAGCTTGCAGTCACGCAGTGACCAAATATGTCTGATTAGCACTCCACACAAGTCAATAACATCAACAAAACTCACCTTTCATGCACAACCTTAAAAGTTTGGTGGACAAAATGAGACAGAAAAAGAAGTGGCATAAAACACGTCCTAGAAAGTCGGGAGAAAGTTATACATGTAAACAAACTACGGTGAGTTCAAGGACCGCCAAAATTAGTAGGACAAAACGGCGCTCGCCAAATACTCGAATCAGTGAAGCATGTTTAATATAAACAGTGTGCTTTGCAACAATTAGGAACGTTTGTGTCATGTTTGTCCTCCTACAGAAACCATATT
This sequence comes from Nerophis lumbriciformis, assembly GCF_033978685.3. NCBI lineage: Eukaryota > Metazoa > Chordata > Actinopteri > Syngnathiformes > Syngnathidae > Nerophis > Nerophis lumbriciformis. The sequence continues at coordinate 38,357,036 of NC_084573.2, forward strand.
AAAACAAAAATATATATTTTTCCCCCTCATCTTTTTCCATTTTTCATACATTTTTTGAAAAAGCTCCACAGAGCCACTAGGGCGGCGCTAAAGAGCCGCATGCGGCTCTAGAGCCGCGGGTTGCCGACCCCCTGTCCTAGGGTGTGTAGTGAAGCATGTTTTGCTATTCCTCGTCCTCCAGTGATATTGCTACATGTAAGAAACTTACTTTATTTGTTGACATGGAGGCCATGTATATGTACAGTATGTATATATGTATGTTTGAACAGTGAATGTATATGTACGTGTATATTTGTACAGTGAATGTATGTGTACATGTATGTGTATATGTATGTTTGTACAGTGAATGTATATGTACATGTATATTTGTAGTGAATGTATATGTACATGTATGTGTATATGTATGTTTGTACAGTGAATGTATATGTACATGTATGTGTATATGTATGTTTGTACAGTCATACTTGCCAACCTTGAGACCTCCGATTTCGGGAGGTGGCGGGTGGGGGGCGTGGGACGTGGTCGGGGGCGTGGTTAAGATATATATATATATATATATATAAGAAATACTTGACTTTCAGTGAATTCTAGCTATATATATATATATATATATATATATATATATATATATATATATAAATAAATAAAATAAATACTTGAATTTCAGTGTTCATTTATTTACACATATACACACACATAACACTCATCTACTCATTGTTGAGTTAAGGGTTGAATTGTCCATCCTTGTTCTATTCTCTGTCACCATTTCGGAACACACACATTATACAAATATACATTATAAAATCAATAAGAAAACGGGAGCTCTAATTTTGGGAGTCTGAATTAGGATCAGAAGTTCCTATATAAACATTGCGTACTCACGTCGCCATTTTGTATTAATTACTGCAGCTGTACACTGGATTCATTCACAAATACAAACTACAACTCACAAACACTTTAGAGTTAGGCTCCACCATCAGAATGTGTACTTAAACTTACAAAGATCACATGGATATTATTCAGCGAGTTGATTCACCAAAACTAACCTGTTATACAGGAGGAAAAAGCACACAGGACGTTTCAATTGTTCACAGACTGGTCGCGCTCATCAGAATGACAAGACACTTCCAGTCTGCAGGTGATAGCATTCAATTGGGAAGAAACGCCCTACTGCCCCCTACTGACCAATGTGAATACTGATAAATGTGTAATGACAGCTCCAAAAAACGAATTCAAACCACAAAATAAACTAAATAAATCAACACAAAAATGTGACACATTATGGGTGGGTCACATATGCATGTACAACAGGCTGTCAACACGTCACTCAGGTCCGCATGGAGCTGGAGGGGGCGTGGCCTCCAGCTCCGCCTGAATTTCGGGAGAAAATGTGTCCCGGGAGAGGCGCTGAATTTCGGGAGTCTCCCAGAAAATCCGGGAGGGTTGGCAAGTATGTGTACAGTGAATGTATATGTATGTTTGTACAGTGAATGTTTATGTACATGTATGTATACAGGTAAAAGCCAGTAAATTAGAATATTTTGAAAAACTTGATTTATTTCAGTAATTGCATTCAAAAGGTGTAACTTGTACATTATATTTATTCATTGCACACAGACTGATGCATTCAAATGTTTATTTCATTTAATTTTGATGATTTGAAGTGGCAACAAATGAAAATCCAAAATTCCGTGTGTCACAAAATTAGAATATTACTTAAGGCTAATACAAAAAAGGGATTTTTAGAAATGTTGGCCAACTGAAAAGTATGAAAATGAAAAATATGAGCATGTACAATACTCAATACTTGGTTGGAGCTCCTTTTGCCTCAATTACTGCGTTAATGCGGCGTGGCATGGAGTCCATGAGTTTCTGGCACTGCTCAGGTGTTATGAGAGCCCAGGTTGCTCTGATAGTGGCCTTCAACTCTTCTGCGTTTTTGGGTCTGGCATTCTGCATCTTCCTTTTCACAATACCCCACAGATTTTCTATGGGGCTAAGGTCAGGGGAGTTGGCGGGCCAATTTAGAACAGAAATACCATGGTCCGTAAACCAGGCACGGGTAGATTTTGCGCTGTGTGCAGGCGCCAAGTCCTGTTGGAACTTGAAATCTCCATCTCCATAGAGCAGGTCAGCAGCAGGAAGCATGAAGTGCTCTAAAACTTGCTGGTAGACGGCTGCTTTGACCCTGGATCTCAGGAAACAGAGTGGACCGACACCAGCAGATGACATGGCACCCCAAACCATCACTGATGGTGGAAACTTTACACTAGACTTCAGGCAACGTGGATCCTGTGCCTCTCCTGTCTTCCTCCAGACTCTGGGACCTCGATTTCCAAAGGAAATGCAAAATTTGCATGGTTGGGTGATGGTTTGGGGTGCCATGTCATCTGCTGGTGTCGGTCCACTCTGTTTCCTGAGATCCAGGGTCAACGCAGCCGTCTACCAGCAAGTTTTAGAGCACTTCATGCTTCCTGCTGCTGACCTGCTCTATGGAGATGGAGATTTCAAGTTCCAACAGGACTTGGCGCCTGCACACAGCGCAAAATCTACCCGTGCCTGGTTTACGGACCATGGTATTTCTGTTCTAAATTGGCCCGCCAACTCCCCTGACCTTAGCCCCATAGAAAATCTATAAGGAAGATGCAGAATGCCAGACCCAAAAACGCAGAAGAGTTGAAGGCCACTATCAGAGCAACCTGGGCTCTCATAACACCTGAGCAGTGCCAGAAACTCATCGACTCCATGCCACGCCGCATTAACGCAGTAATTGAGGCAAAAGGAGCTCCAACCAAGTATTGAGTATTGTACATGCTCATATTTTTCATTTTCATACTTTTCAGTTGGCCAACATTTCTAAAAATCCCTTTTTTGTATTAGCCTTAAGTAATATTCTAATTTTGTGACACACGGAATTTTGGATTTTCATTTGTTGCCACTTCAAATCATCAAAATTAAATGAAATAAACATTTGAATGCATCAGTCTGTGTGCAATGAATAAATATAATGTACAAGTTACACCTTTTGAATGCAATTACTGAAATAAATCAAGTTTTTCAAAATATTCTAATTTACTGGCTTTTACCTGTATGTATGTTTGTGTTGTGGTTCTAAAAAAAACACACCAAATGAAAACAAAGTATATCATCTTTAATTGATTTCCAAGCTACAGTTAAAAATCCAACAGACATTAGAAGAACATAAGACTGTGGTGAAATGTTCCATGGAAACGTGGACAACCAGAGCAGGTCAGTGCACTTTTGGTACAAAACAAAAACAAAAACAGGTAGCACCGGCAGAACACTTGAATGCACCGTGAAGTCCGCAGCACCACCGGACGTGAGGATGTGGGATTACCCCGCCACGCACTCCTCGGTGTCCATCCGGCGTTTATTAATTTCACCCTTCAATCATTGTGCAATGTGCAAAGTACAGGCTGAATGAGAACATCTTTGGTTGACAGCATGTTTGAGGAGGATCACGTGACTCAGGCTCAACGTTCAACGTAGCCGGTGGGCGTCCGAGCCTTTGATGCATGTTCCCTCGGTCTTATATAAGGCATTCATCAGCATCTTCTGGTTTAAGATCAAGTGAAGTGCAAAGAAAGATAAGAAATGATGTATCATTAACTGAAGTCAGAGGATTAGGAGGTAAACAATCACCAAGGTTTGAGCATTTGGACTTAAGCGTGCTTTAGACCCCTTTTAGCCTTGATAGAGTCCGACCCTGTGGAACACCGCAAGAACTTCCCAGACCAAACGCCACCGAGCTAAACAAAATATGATTCTTGTCTTCAGTTGAAAACACTAATCCGTGTTTAGAGACATTGTTGCTGAGGTCTTCCCATATATTACTCTAAAAAGTCATGAAAATAAAAATGTCATCCAAATTATGGAATTAAAGACAATTTGGGGGACTGGACTGGAACTGGTTTCAGGCCTTCTTCTTGCAAACGTGGACAAAGTAGCAGGGAGCTTTGGTCTGACCGGGGACGTAGGCCAGGAAGTCTCCGTAGACCTGGTGCTCCACTTGGCCCTGGAAGGCCGCCTGCAGCAGCTCCTTGAAGCGGCCCAGGCGGTGAGGGTAGTAGGACAGGCGGAACTTGCTGGAAACACACAACACAACCTCACACTCGTGTCGTGATGCTCGGACACGGCCGGCCGACGACTTCCATGCCGTCGGAGCGAAGCGCAGACCTGGTTTCCCGTGAATAACCATGAAAATAATGTCGCTAAATCACTCCCTGGTTCAAACTTTCAGGATGCGGAGGGAAAAAAATGCCAATTTTAATTGATCAATCATTTCGATGTATAAAGTCTAGAACTCAGTAAAAAAACTGACTATAAGCAGCTACTGTGCGGCTAATTTATGGATTGTTTTCTTTGCAGACGGCCATACTAAAAATAGTTGAAAAAAACAAGCACATAGGTGTTGAATTGTTTGGTCTGCTTCCATTTAGCACTTTTAACCAGAGTACCATTCAGTCTTCTAGCCGTCCATAACGTTTCTACCTGTGATCACGCCAAGCAACGTTTGGAAGTTTCACAATATAACTAAAATGTTTGTAAGTTTGTAACGTTTGGAAGTTTCACAATATAACTCAAATGTTTGTGACGTTTGTAAACACCGGCACCCGATACTTTGACGACGAAACACCGGTACCCGATACTTTGACGACAAAACACCGGTACCCGATACTTTGACGACAAAACACCGGTACCCGATACTTTGACGACAAAACACCGGTACCCGATACTTTGACGACGAAACACCGGTACCCGATACTTTGACGACAAAACACCGGTACCCGATACTTTGACGACAAAACACCGGTACCCGATACTTTGACGACAAAACACCGGTACCCGATACTTTGACGACGAAACACCGGTACCCGATACTTTGACGACAAAACACCGGTACCCGATACTTTGACGACAAAACACCGGTACCCGATACTTTGACGACAAAACACCGGGACCCGATACTTTGACGACAAAACATCGGTACCCGATACTTTAACGACGAAACACCGGTACCCGATACTTTAACGACGAAACACCGGTACCCGATACTTTGACGACAAAACACCGGTACCCGATACTTTGACGACAAAACACCGGTACCCGATACTTTGACGACAAAACACCGGGACCCGATACTTTGACGACAAAACACCGGTACCCGATACTTTGACGACAAAACACCGGGACCCGATACTTTGACGACAAAACATCGGTACCCGATACTTTAACGACGAAACACCGGTACCCGATACTTTAACGACGAAACACCGGTACCCGATACTTTAACGACGAAACACCCGTACCCGATACTTTGACGAAACACCAGCACCCGATACTTTAACGACGAAACACCGGTACCCGATACTTTAACGACGAAACACCAGCACCCGATACTTTAACGAAGAAACACCAGCACCCGATACTTTAACAAAGAAACACACCGGCACCCGATACTTTAACAAAGAAACACACCGGCACCCGATACTTTAACAAAGAAACACACCGGCCCCCGATACTTTAACAAAGAAACACTCCGGCCCCCGATACTTTAACAAAGAAACACACCGGCCCCCGATACTTTAACAAAGAAACACACCGGCACCCGATACTTTAACAAAGAAACACACCGGCACCCGATACTTTAACAAAGAAACACCGGCACCCGAACACCGGCACCCGATACTTTAACGACAAAACACACCGGCACCCGATACTTTCGACAAAACACACCGGTACCCGATACTTTAACAAAGAAACACACCGGCACCCGATACTTTAACAAAGAAACTCACCGGCACCCGATACTTTAACAAAGAAACACACCGGCCCCCGATACTTTAACAAAGAAACACACCGGCCCCCGATACTTTAACAAAGAAACACACCGGCACCCGATACTTTCACAAAGAAACACACCGGCACCCGATACTTTCACAAAGAAACACACCGGCACCCGATACTTTAACAAAGAAACACACCGGCCCCCGATACTTTAACAAAGAAACACACCGGCCCCCGATACTTTAACAAAGAAACACACCGGCACCCGATACTTTAACAAAGAAACACACCGGCACCCGATACTTTAACAAAGAAACACACCGGCCCCCGATACTTTAACAAAGAAACACACCGGCCCCCGATACTTTAACAAAGAAACACACCGGCACCCGATACTTTAACAAAGAAACACACCGGCCCCCGATACTTTAACAAAGAAACACACCGGCACCCGATTCTTTAACAAAGAAACACACCGGCCCCCGATACTTTAACAAAGAAACACACCGGCCCCCGATACTTTAACAAAGAAACACACCGGCACCCGATACTTTAACAAAGAAACACACCGGCACCCGATACTTTAACAAAGAAACACACCGGCACCCGATACTTTAACAAAGAAACACACCGGCACCCGATACTTTAACAAAGAAACACACCGGCACCCGATACTTTAACAAAGAAACACACCGGCCCCCGATACTTTAACAAAGAAACACTCCGGCCCCCGATACTTTAACAAAGAAACACACCGGCCCCCGATACTTTAACAAAGAAACACACCGGCACCCGATACTTTAACAAAGAAACACACCGGCCCCCGATACTTTCACGAAGAAACACACCGGCACCCGATACTTTCACAAAGAAACACACCGGCACCCGATACTTTCACAAAGAAACACACCGGCACCCGCACCGGTGTTTTGTCGTTAAAGTATCGGGTACCGGTGTTTTGTCGTTAAAGTATCGGGTACCGGTGTTTTGTCGTTAAAGTATCGGGTACCGGTGTTTTGTCGTTAAAGTATCGGGTACCGGTGTTTTGTCGTTAAAGTATCGGGTACCGGTGTTTTGTCGCTAAAGTATCAGGTACCGGTGTTTTGTCGCTAAAGTATCGGGTACCGGTGTTTTGTCGCTAAAGTATCGGGTACCGGTGTTTTGTCGCTAAAGTATCGGGTACCGGTGTTTTGTCGCTAAAGTATCGGGTGCCGGTGTTTTGTCGTTAAACACCGGTACCCGATACTTTTACGACGAAACACCGGTACCTGACACTTTTACGAAGAAACACTGGTACCTGATACTTTTATGAAGAAACACTGGTACCTGATACTTTTACGACGAAACACCGGTACCTGATACTTTTATGAAGAAACACTGGTACCTGATACCTTTACGACGAAACACCAGTACCTGATACTTTTATGAAGAAACACCGGTACCCGATACTTTTATGAAGAAACACTGGTACCTGATACTTTTATGAAGAAACACTGGTACCTGATACTTTTATGAAGAAACACTGGTACCTGATACTTTTATGAAGAAACACTGGTACCTGATACTTTTATGAAGAAACACTGGTACCTGATACTTTTATGAAGAAACACTGGTACCTGATACTTTAATTAAACCTGCGTTATGCAGAATCAGACAGAAAATATCTCCCATTGTGGTCTGAGCAAAGTCTGGCCTTGTTTGGGTGCCACCTGATCCAGGTTCTTGAATCGGAACGCATGACTTTAAGAGTCGGTACTCTCATGGTAACCACCTACCTGACCTCTGGCGGGGTCTGGGGGCCGGCCTGGGGCACTTGGAGGGTGTAGTCCAGGGTGATCATGTGGGGCTTACTGTTGACCCACAGCACAGAGGTGGATATGTCCTGTGTGAGATCGCTCTGCAACACACAACAAACACACTTCTTCCGTCAATCATTGTGGGATGAAGAAAGCCATTTATCTGAAAGATGTCCAGGCATCGAGTAATTGTCTCTGGCCGCCTGCCTGCGAGAGGCAATGATGAGAGATATAGCAGATTAGTCTCGCTTAAGAAGTGGCTGGCTAGCTTCTGTAGACAACAGGGACTAACGTTTATTGATAATTGGCCCTCTTTCTGGGGCAAACCATGTTTGCTGATGAGACGGCCTTCACCCTAACCAGGAAGGCGCCATCATCATGTCTAAAAACATAGACTACTGTTTAAGTCACATTTGACTAACTACACTAGAGCAAGTCCGGTCACAGACAATTACAGAGCCTGCTAGACCGGGTGAGGAGTCACTTAAGCTAGAACTAGCCAGCGCCAGGCTGGATAATCCCTGTACGCATGGCAATTCTCTTAGAATAATACACAACTCACATAATGTTTTTTCTGTTGTAGATATGCATTCTACTGAGGTGGCAAATTATGATGCGTTCAGTTTATCGCAGCATCAAGCAAACAATCTGAAAATTCCCGTCATATCAATTCCTAGATGTGGTCGAAACTATTTAAAGTGCACTACGCATAATAGACGCAACATTATTAATATTACTACTACGGATAATTTCAACAAAAACTCGTCAAAACAGCCCAATACTTATAATATGGGCTTTTTAAACATAAGATCATTGTCTCCCAAAACATTAGTTAATGAGGTCATTAGAGACAACAATCTTAACGTCATTGGTCTCAGCGAAACCTGGCTCAAACCAGACGATTTTTTTACGGTGAATGAAGCATCTCCTCCTAACTATACAAATGCACATATTGCCCGTCCCCTCAAAAGGGGTGGGGGCGTCGCACTAATATACAATGAAAACTTTAACCTTACCCCTAACCTAAATAATAAATACAAATCGTTTGAGGTGCTTACTATGAGGTATGAGGTTGGGAACATCTCCGCTCGGGATGGTGTCCTACTGGCCCCACTATGGACTGGACTCTTACTATTATGTTGGATCCACTATGGACTGGACTCTCACAATATTATGTCAGACCCACTCGACATCCATTGCATTCGGTCTCCCCTAGAGGGGGGGGGGGGGGTTACCCACATATGCGGTCCTCTCCAAGGTTTCTCATAGTCATTCACATCGACGTCCCACTGGGGTGAGTTTTTCCTTGCCCTTATGTGGGCTCTCTACCGAGAATGTCATTGTGGCTTGTGCAGCTCTTTGAGACACTTGTGATTTAGGGCTTTATAAATAAACATTGATTGATTGATTGATTTATCAACAACACCCAGAAATACTGGTATGGACTGTATCGTCTCCAGGTTGCCTGGATTTCCAAAAAGGAGCGGTGTGCAACCTTCACGTGGATGCCTAGGGGGTGCCACTAATGTTCCAGGGTGTGGTCAGCCATATGCCCCACCCTCTTTTGGCTTTTTAGCACCCAATGGCGTGAACTAGGCCTGTACACGACACACGCATTAGCTTAGCTAATGATAGCGATTTAGTCAAATAAATGTAGCTTCTAACGTTAGCTATCATTACATGTCATTTGGCCGGCGAGACGTCATGAGTCATAAGGAATCTTAGCCGCAGGGAGATTGTCTTCATTACAACATCCATCCATCCATTTTCTACCGCTTATTCCCTTCGGGGTCGCGGGGGGCGCTGGAGCCTATCTCAGCTACAATCAGTCTGTTAAAAAATGTTGATGCTACCATTTAGTGGACAATGTGAGTAATTCAGGTCAATGACCTTTAATTATGCACTGAACAGGTGTAAGCGCAGCATTCACTTATATGGCAATGCAAACAACCTTCCCTAGTCATGGTGCAAAAAAATGAAAGAAAAAAAAATGCAACTAACACAAAAAGTCAACACACATAACAATCTGCTCACTAAACTTTGTGGACATTATAAAAATCCTCCATGCACCATAAAAAAAATCTAAATTAATGTAAATCCATTACAAAGCATGATTGATTACACAACTTTAAGGAGGTCGTCACAGAAGTAAACAATATAGGAGTCAAATTTTCACATACGATCAATATTTAATTATATATCCATTATAATATGTACACACACACACGCACAACATGCTTGACGGTAGGTGTGGTGTTCCTGGGATTAGAGGCCTCACCTTTTCTCTGGGTATCGTGGCCAAACAGTTACATTTATGTTTCATCTGACATCACATGAACAAAGATAAGACCTTCTGGAAAGTCCTGTCGGCTTTCAGCCCTCGGCCAAATTTTATTAAGCTCATTACGGCCCCAAAGTCAAAAAGATTGGATAGCCCTGACATAAAAAAAATAACAAAAACACCAGGAAGAGTTGATGTTTCTATTAGTGGTTTCACAGAGACAGTTGCAAACTTCAAGAATAAGAAAGTTTGTTAGGATGGAGTTCCCTTTTGGGAAGTTTGAAGATCTCCTTTGAGAACCACGTCTGTGTATGGATGCAGTCAAACACACTTTTCAAATACTCACCATAAAAAGGTATTACAGAGAAAATTATTCAGAGAAACCTCAAGTCAACCAGTGCTCCAAAAGACTGACCCTGAGGTAACAAACTGACCAAATGCAACATTCCCTCCCTACCTGGTAGTAAATATTTTTGCCTTGTGGAGCTCGGCCAGTCTCCAAGATGTAGTCGTAGTTACGGTGGTCAATGATGAGGATCCCACCTGGTTTGACCATACTCGCAATGTTCTGGAGAGCCAACTTGTGGTCACTCTGATCCCCTGAGTGTTAGAAAATGACAAACAGAAACACATTCGGTTAATCGTTGCCACCCATCCATCTTCTTCCGCTTATCCGAGGTCGGGTCGCGAGGATAGCAGCCTAAGCAGAGAAGCCCAGACTTCCCTCTCCCCAGCTACTTCGTCCAGCTCCTCCCGGGGGGTCCCGAGGTGTTCCCAGGCCAGCCAGGAGACAGTCTTCTCAACATGTCCTGGGTCTTCCCCGTGGTTTCCTACCGCTTGGACGTGCCCTAAACACCTCCCTAGGGAGGCGTTTGGGAGACATTATGACCAGATGCCCGAACCAGCGGCTTTACTCTGAGCTCCTCTCGGATGACAGAGCCTCTCACCCTATCTCTAAGGGAGAGCCCCATCACCCGGCGGAGGAAACTCATTTGGGCCGCTTGTACCCGTGATCTTGTCCTTTCGGTCATAACCCAAAGATCATGACCATAGGTGAGGATGGGAACATAGATCGACCGGTAAATTGAGAACTTTGCCTTCTTCACAACGGATCGATACAAAGTCCGCACAGTAGCATTTAGCAATTAGTCATTGATTTTTTTTAATCAATGATCTTGTTCAGGCTCAACTTAGAGCTGGAGGCTGTCTCAACTGACCTTGGACAGGCTGCCAGTTAGTCACAGGTAACTTATAAAAACTAATCTTCCATTTAACCCAACTCAGAGAAAACCCACAAGAGATTGTCGGCAGTCAAAATACTGGATTTTACTGAGACAGAACACTCAGAGTAACAAAGGCACACTTATTTGGATAATGAAAGATCAAAGTTTCTATTTTTGAATATCTTAGCTTTGGAAAAACTTCTCCAAAGTCCAGCCACTAAAAACCCGGATCATACCTTTGAAGTCTGGTAAGTGGGCAAAGGAGTTGCCCAGGCAAATAACGGCATCAAAACCCTTTCCTGGTTTCTGGATGTCTTCTGGTAGTGTCAACCAGTTGGCTTCTTCGATCTCTGGGAAGACAAACACACAACCAAATGTTAGAATTACTCAGGGTTCAACCAGTTGGCTTCTTCGATCTCTGGAAAGACAAACACACAACCAAATGTTAGAATTACTCGGGGTTCAACCAGTTGGCTTCTTCGATCTCTGGGAAGACAAACACAACCAAATGTTAGAATCACTCGGGGTGTCTTTGAAGTCGGCGAATCGATTCAGAGAAGTCCGATTCGATTATCAGCCTCACAGTCAAATTGTCCGGTTTACAACCCGAGGAAGATGGAGGAATGAACAGAATGGGTGACAAAGGGCAGCCTTGGCGGAGTCCAACCCTCACTGGAAACGGGTCCGACTTTCTGCCGGCAATGCGGACCAAGCTCTGACACTGATCATACAGGGAGCGGACCGCCACAATCAGACAGTCCGATACCCCATACTCTCTGAGCACTCTCCACGGGACTTCCCGAGGGACACGGTCAAATGCCTTCTCCAAGTCCAATAAGCACATGTAGACTGGCAAACTCCCATGCACCCTCAAGGACCCTGCCCAGAGTATAGGAATGAGTACAGTTTTAGGGGTATATTCGAGATTAGGGACACGGGGGTCAGTCGGGATGCTGCCCTGGCAGAAATTGGACCAACGGCTCAAGCTTCGACCAGTTTGCCTTGCGAGCCCCTGGCAATGGTTCCATCTGCAGGTTCGCCGGGTTTGGACTTGTGACTTCCTCTGTATCAGAAGTGCCCAAATTGGGTCAAAAATGAAATCACCGTAAATTCCGGACTATAAGCCGCTACCTTTTTCCTACGTTTTGAACCCCTTCGCTGACGGCCATAAAAAAAATGTTTTGTTTTTTTAAACAAGCAAATGTATTGAGATGTTTTATTGTTTGTGCTATGGCGCCATCTTTTGGACGAGTTCTCCAACTGCAGGTGCTGCAGTGTCCTTCCATTTAGTGCTTACAACCGGAAGTAAGGTGCCGTTCAGTCTTCTAGCCGTCCATAGCGTCTCTACTTGAATGGATTCTTCATTCATCACTCCAGGCAACGTTTGTAAGTTTTACAATATAACTACAACAATTCATACTTACTAAAGCGTCCCATGTGTGATGTCTGTCGGAGTGTTTTCATGTATATTTGTATGTGCTTTCGTACTGCAATGTTGCTAGCATTAGCTAATATGCACATTTACAAGTGTCTGTGTTAGTATTATTAACTTACAACGGCATTCTTTTTGTATTGTTTCAGTTTCACAAATTCCTCAGTAAATTCACCAAGAACGTCACCGTGGAGTTATTGAGTCCGTTTAGCTGATTGGAGAGCTAGCTTGCGCAGCTAGTGGGTCCATGACCATGACTTCTGTTTTGTTTGATCAGCCGTTTTTCTGCCGTGTTACAGCCAACGTTTGGCAACAATTAAGGTACGTAAATAAACATTTACAGAATATTTCAGTGTAAATAACTCATTTCACAACAAGTTTATATCTGCGACTCATATATGGAAACATATTTTCTTCACTAAAATTTAGTGGGTGTGGCTTACATCCCGGTGTGTTTTATAGTCCGGAAAATACGGTAATTCAGTATGTCACAAAATGTTAAACATTGCCAATTGTTAGTCAAAAAAACTACCTGATACTTTTACGAAGAAACACCGGTACCTGATACTTTTACGAAGAAACACCGGTACCTGATACTTTTACGAAGAAACACCGGTACCTGATACTTTTACGAAGTTACACCGGTACCTGATACTTTTACGAAGAAACACCGGTACCTGATACTTTTACGAAGAAACACAGGTGCCTGATACTTTTACGAAGAAACACAGGTACCTGATACTTTTACGAAGAAACACAGGTACCTGATACTTTTACGAAGTTACACCGGTACCTGATACTTTTACGAAGAAACACCGGTACCTGATACTTTTACGAAGAAACACCGGTACCTGATACTTTTACGAAGAAACACCGGTACCTGTTACTTTTACGAAGAAACACCGGTACCTGATACTTTTACGAAGAAACACCGGTACCTGATACTTTTACGAAGAAACACAGGTGCCTGATACTTTTACGAAGAAACACAGGTGCCTGATACTTTTACGAAGAAACACAGGTACCTGATACTTTTACGAAGTTACACCGGTACCTGTTACTTTTACGAAGAAACACCGGTACCTGATACTTTTACGAAGAAACACCGGTACCTGTTACTTTTACGAAGAAACACCGGTACCTGTTACTTTTACGAAGAAACACTGGTACCTGATACTTTTACGAAGAAACACCGGTACCTGATACTTTTACTGCCGTGGTACAGACAACGTTTGGCAACAATTAAAGGTAGGTAAATAAACATTTACAGAATATTTCAGTATAAATAACTTATTTCACAACAAGTATGTATCTGCCACTTATAGTCCAGTGAGACTAATATATGGAAACATATTTTTTTCACTAAAATATAGTGGGTGTGGCTTATATCACGGTGCGTTTTATAGTCCGGATAATACGGTAATTCAGTATGTCACAAAATGTTAAACATTGTCAATTCTTATTGTCAAAAAAACTACCCGACACTTTTACGAAGAAACACCGGTACCCGACACTTTTAAGAAGAAACACCGGTACCAGACACTTTTACGAAGAAACACCGGTACCTGACACTTTTACGAAGAAACACCGGTACCTGATACTTTTATGAAGAAACACTGGTACCTGATACTTTTATGAAGAAACACTGGTACCTGATACTTTTATGAAGAAACACTGGTACCTGATACTTTTATGAAGAAACACTGGTACCTGATACTTTTATGAAGAAACACCGGTACCTGTTACTTTTAAGAAGAAACACTGGTACCTGATACTTTTATGAAGAAACACTGGTACCTGATACTTTTATGAAGAAACACTGGTACCTGATACTTTTATGAAGAAACACTGGTACCTGATACTTTTATGAAGAAACACTGGTACCTGATACTTTTATGAAGAAACACCGGTACCTGTTACTTTTAAGAAGAAACACTGGTACCTGATACTTTTATGAAGAAACACTGGTACCTGATACTTTTACTGCCGTGGTACAGACAACGTTTGGCAACAATTAAAAGTAGGTAAATAAACATTTACAGAATATTTCAGTGTAAATAACTTATTTCATTTCATTTTATGCCACTTATAGTCCAGTGCTACTAATATATGGAAAAAAAAAAATTTCACTAAAATATAGTGGGTGTGGCTTATATCACGGTGCGTTTTATAGTCCGGAAAATACGGTAATTCAGTATGTCACAAAATGTTAAACATTGTCAATTGTTATTGTCAAAAAAACAACCTGATACTTTTACGAAGCAACATTGGCACCTGATACTTTTACGAAGAAACACCGGCACCCGATACTTTTACGAAGAAACACCGGTACCTGATACTTTTACGAAGAAACACTGGTACCTGACACTTTTACGAAGAAACACCGGTACCTGACACTTTTACGAAGAAACACTGGTACCTGATACTTTTATGAAGAAACACCGGTACCTGACACTTTTATGAAGAAACACTGGTACCTGATACTTTTACTGCCGTGGTACAGACAACGTTTGGCAACAATTAAAGGTAGGTAAATAAACATTTACAGAATATTTCAGTGTAAATAACTTATTTCACAACAAGTATATATTTGCCACTTATAGTCCAGTGCGACTAATATATGGAAACATTTTTTTTCACTAAAATATAGTGGGTGTGGCTTATATCACGGTGCGTTTTATAGTCCGGAAAATACGGTAATTCAGTATGTCACAAAATGTTAAACATTGTCAATTATTATTGTCAAAAAAACTACCCGATACTTTTACGAAAAAACACAGGTACCTGACACTTTTACGAAGAAACACCGGTACCTGTTACTTTTACGAAGAAACACCGGTACCTGTTACTTTTACGAAGAAACATCGGTACCTGTTACTTTTACGAAGAAACACCGGTACCTGTTACTTTTACGAAGAAACACCGGTACCTGATACTTTTACGAAGAAACACCGGTACCCGATACTTTTACGAAGAAACACCGGTACCCGATACTTTTATGAAGAAACACTGGTACCTGATACTTTTACTGCCGTGGTACAGACAACGTTTGGCAACAATTAAAAGGTAGGTAAATAAACATTTACAGAATATTTCAGTGTAAGTAACTTATTTCACAACAAGTATATATCTGCCACTTATAGTCCAGTGCGACTAATATATGGAAACATATTTTTTTTCACTAAAATATAGTGGGTGTGGCTTATATCACGGTGCGTTTTACAGTCCGGAAAATACGGTAATTCAATATGTCACAAAATGTTAAACATTGTCAATTGTTATTGTCAAAAAAACTACCAGACACTTTTACGAAGAAACACCGGTACCCGACACTTTTACGAAGAAACACCGGTACCCGACACTTTTACAAAGAAACACCGGTACCCGACACTTTTACAAAGAAACACCGGTACCCGACACTTTTACGAAGAAACACCGGTACCCGACACTTTTACAAAGAAACACCGGTACCCGACACTTTTACAAAGAAACACCGGTACCCGACACTTTTACAAAGAAACACCGGTACCCGACACTTTTACGAAGAAACACCGGTACCCGACACTTTTACGAAGAAACACCGGTACCCGACACTTTTACGAAGAAACACCGGTCCCCGACACTTTTACGAAGAAACACCGGCACCCGACACTTTTACGAAGAAACACCGGCACCCGACACTTTAACGAAGAAACACCGGCACCCGACACTTTAACGAAGAAACACCGGCACCCGACACTTTTACGAAGAAACACCGGCACCCGACACTTTTACGTAGAAACACCGGCACCCGACACTTTTACAGAGAAACACCGGTACCCGACACTTTTACGAAGAAACACCGGCACCCGACACTTTTACGAAGAAACACCGGCACCCGACACTTTTACGAAGAAACACCGGCACCCGACACTTTTACGAAGAAACACCGGCACCCGACACTTTTACGAAGAAACACCGGCACCCGACACTTTTACGAAGAAACACCGGCACCCGACACTTTTACGAAGAAACACCGGCACCCGACACTTTGACGAAGAAACACCGGCACCCGATACTTTGACGAAGAAACACCGGCACCCGATACTTTGACGAAGAAACACCGGCACCCGATACTTTGACGAAGCAACACCGGCACCCGATACTTTGACGAAGCAACACCGGCACCCGATACTTTGACGAAGAAACACCGGCACCCGATACTTTGACGAAGAAACACCGGCACCCGATACTTTTACGAAGAAACACCGGCACCCGACACTTTTACGAAGAAACACCGGCACCCGACACTTTAACGAAGAAACACCGGCACCCGACACTTTTACGAAGAAACACCGGCACCCGACACTTTTACGAAGAAACACCGGCACCCGACACTTTGACGAAGAAACACCGGCACCCGACACTTTGACGAAGAAACACCGGCACCCGACACTTTGACGAAGAAACACCGGCACCCGACACTTTGACGAAGAAACACCGGCACCCGACACTTTGACGAAGAAACACCGGCACCCGATACTTTGACGAAGAAACACCGGCACCCGACACTTTTACGAAGAAACACCGGCACCCGATACTTTTACGAAGAAACACCGGTACCCGACACTTTTACGAAGAAACACCGGTACCCGATACTTTTACGAAGAAACACCGGTACCCGATACTTTTACGAAGAAACACCGGCACCCGATACTTTTACGAAGAAACACCGGCACCCGACACCGTTTGGAAACAATTAAGGTATGTACATTTACATAATCTCATCATACATAACTGCGGCTAATATATAAATAAATATTTTTTCCCTAAAATGTAGTGGGTGCGGCCTATGTACCGGTGCGCTTTATAGTCCGGAAAATACCGTATATATATATTCATGCTGACAGCTTTCAAGCACAATCACTGATGGAATGTCTGCAAGGCTAATCTATCGTTATCTGACAACCTCCACTATCTTTGGCACACTTTCACTTTAGCCCTTGGAGGCAGAAAGTTTGGGAACCCCTGAACTTGATTATGAAGTTTGATCGATTTTGTAGAGTCCAAGTCGTCGATTCGACGTTCCACGATCAGTCAACTCAGAGCAAAATATAGCAAATCATATTTGACGGTGAACAATCCTCAGTCAAAGACTGAATGATCACATAAATATAAACACAGTAAAACATTTGGTGCCACTGGCACAACACAAGTACCGTATTTTTCGGACTATAAGTCGCAATTTTTTTTTAAATAGTTTGGCCGGGGGTGCGACTTATACTCCGGAGCGACTTATTCTCCGAAAAATACGGTACTTATTTATGAAGTACAGTGGTAATTATTAGTCATCCATTCACATATGTCAATCTATTGGCTTGGTTTCAGACAAAACAATTAAAATCAACTTCTACTCAACGGATTTCACTTAAAGCGGGTATTTTTTGGAAGATAACCCCAGCGTTGCACGAGGGAACACTGTACATATATTCATGTAGGGCAGGGGTCGGCAACCTTTACCAGTCAAAGAGCCATTTTGACCAGTTTCACAAATTATAGAAAACAATGGGAGCCGCAAATTTTTTTGAATTTTAAATGAAATAACACTGCATACAAATATTTTTTTTTGCTTTGTGCTATGTATAAACCAGTTGTCTCAGACACGCTGCCCACACCTTTATATGGAATTTTTAAGCTGGTGCGGCACGCGGGTTTTAAATGAAAAGCGCTTGTCAGCGTCATGCGTGCTGTGATGGTTCAGCATTTAGCGCCCACTACAACCAGCGTGCCTGATCAGCCACATGTTGAATGGGGCTTTCGCTTGTTCAAGTAGGTGACAGCAAGGCATACTTGCTCAACAACCACACAGGTTACACTGACAGTGGCGGTATAAAAAAAACTTTAACACTCTTACTAATAATGCGCCACACTGTGAACCCACACCAAACAAGAATGACAAACACATTTCGGGAGAACATCTGCACCGTAACACAACATAAACACAACAGGACAAATACCCAGAATCCCATGCAGCACCAACTCTTCCGGGATACATTATACACCCCCGCCCACCTCAACCAACGCACAGAGGGGAGGGGGGGGTGTTGATGTGTGAGGGAGCAGGGTTGGGGTGGGTAGCAGGGGTGTATAATGTAGCCCGGAAGAGTTAGGGCTGCATGGGATTCTGGGTATTTGTCTTGTTGTGTTTATGTTGTGTTACGGTGCAGATGTTCTCCCGAAATGTGTTTGTCATTCTTGTTTGGTTTTGGTTCAAAGTGTGGCGCATTATTAGTAAGAGTGTTAAAGTTGTTTTATATGGTCACCGTCAGTGTAACCTGTGTGGCTGTTGACCAAGTATGCCTTGCTGTCACGTACGTGTGCAAACAGAAGATGTATATTGTATAACAATTGTTGGGCTGGCACGCTGTTAATACAGATTGTAGACGGCACCAAAGGTTGTACCATCATGGCACGCCCTTATTATAGCTGTAAGGGTGAAAATCGGTGAATATTAATCCCGGGAGTTTTCTGCGAGAGGCACTGAAATCCGGAAGTCTCACGGGAAAATTGGGGGGTTCAGCAAGTAAGCTGCTGAGCCGCATCAGAGTGATCAAAGAGCCGCATGCGGCTCCGGAGCCGCGGGTTGCCGACCCCTGATGTAGGGCATCAGCAATGCCATGAAAAGGTCTTACCCCACTGGTCAAAGGCTTGTTCTTTTCTTCTCTCCCATCTGGTCTTCAGCGCATACTTGAGCATTTTGTCGCTGGCATCCACACTCATCACATTGAAGCCCTCCTCCACCAACATGATTGAGTCCACGCTGCGGAATAAAAAAAAAACAAACTGAGCAAAAATGGGTTTTCTGTGTGTTTGCCAACTCCAGACTACAAAGGCGGGGATTTTTTTTATTTCGAGCAAAAACGCTTGTTTCGTCCTGCTGTGAATGTGTTCGCAGCTTTTACAGCTGTATACTTGTTTGGCTATCTGTATGTGGAGACACTGAGCTGCAACTTCATCTTGGCAGAGCCACAAAACTTGTTTATGGTGCACAACTGTAAGTAATGTCATATGACTCATTAACGAGAGAAATTACTCACAGTCAACTGAAGTGGAACACGACCGGAAATACGTTTGTGGAAATTAATGTTTTGGGTACAAACATTCTTGTTCGCGTTATTTGCGTGCACAAGTGGCAAAAAAAAGAGTGAGAAAGTTGAGGAATGCTCTTTAAAGACTTATTTGGAACATCCCACAGGTGAACAGGCTAAATGGGAACAAGCAGTGTTGGGACTAACGCGTTACTTTGTAACGCGTTACTGTAACGCCTTACTGTAACGCCGTTAGTTTCGGCGGTAACTAGTAATCTAACGCGTTATTTTTTTTTATTCAGTAATTTAGTTACCGTAACTACATGATGCGTTACTGCGTTATTTTACGTTACTTTTGATGTAGTATCGGCTAGAAACAGAAGCGCTGCGGTGTCGTTCTTCTGAATCTTCCTCTGTCACAAGCCGGAGAGAAGAAAAGAGGCGCGGTCTATGTGTGTGGGTGTGGGGAAAAAAGTTGTTGGCACGTTCAGTCCACACACAGCGTGGTCATGGCGAGCGGAGTAACGGAGGAGCTTGAACGCCCAGCGCCATTGAATCGGTGTGTTTATAAGTGCAGACTCGGTTGTGCAAAACGAGGGTTTTAAACACATGCTGAATGTGCTTGAACCACGTTACGACATCCCGTCGCGCACCCACTTCAGCAATAAGATTGTGCCAGATCTTTATGAGCAGGAGAAGAAAAAAGTTGTGGATGAACTATCCCGAGCATCATCTGTTGCGCTCATGACAGACGGGTGGACGTCCAGCGGAACTATAAGCGCTCACTTCATCACAGCAGACTGGGAGATGAGAAGGCACGCCCCCTCTACGAGAGTCACCTTGCGCAGGTACTGACAAGCAGTGGAGGACTGGAAGATAAAGATATCCCAGTCACATGTGATAATGCCAAAAATCAAATAATTACAGAGAATGAGGCAGGACTGGGACCACAGATAGGTGCTTTGAGCATGTAGTGAATTTGGCATCACAGAAGGGAATCTCAGTCAATAGGATGGAGCGCCTCTTTGGGAGGATCAGGAAGGTTTCTTACTTCCACCCAAGCACAACAGCTGCTCATGTGCTTAAGACAAAGCAAGAAATGCTAAAGCTGCCTGCTCATACATGATGTCCCAACAAGGTGGAACTCCACTTATGATATGTTGGAGCAGCAGGCAGCTATATACTCTGCATTGACCCACAACACCCTGAAGACAAATGTCACCCTGTCTGATGATGATGTGAGAGTGGCAGGTGAGGTCCTCCAGGTGCTTAAACCCCTCAAAAGTGTTCCATCTCTACTGAGCACTGAAACTTCACCATCTGTGTCAATGATCCTGCCACTGAAAACAAGTATTCTACAATCCATGGCTCCAAGTGTGGAAGACAGCAGCATCACTCCAGATGTCAGGCTTTATTTCACTACCTATGTTTCAAGGAAGATGATGTGCCTTCTTATGTTGCACTTTAACTTGTTTTTTATTCATGGTCATTGGTCCAAGTTTAAAGAAAGGAGGAATGCCTTTTTATGTTGCACTGTTTTTCATTAATTATGTTAAAAGGAAAATAAAAATGTATGTCAAGTTGATCAACAGATTGTATTATTCTCCAGTGCAATAACAGTACTGAAACGAAGGCTAAAAGGGCATTAATGGGAGCTTTAAAAAAAAAAGAAGAAAAAAAGAAGTAACTAAATAGTTACTTTTCACAGTAACGCATTACTTTTTGGTGTAACCAAACCTACTCAGTGGCCTAGTGGTTAGAGTGTCCGCCCTGAGATCGGTAGGTTGTGAGTTCAAACCCCGGCCGAGTCATACCAAAGACTACAAAAATGGGACCCATTACCTCCCTGCTTGGCACTCAGCATCAAGGGTTGGAATTGGGGGTTAAATCACCAAAAATGATTCCCGGGCACGGCCACCGCTGCTGCCCACTGCTCCCCTCACCTCCCAGGGGGTGATCAAGGGTGATGGGTCAAATGCAGAGAATAATCTCGCCACACCTAGTGTGTGTGTGACAATCATTGGTACTTTAACTTTTAACTTTAAGTAACTGAGTTAGTAACTGAGTTACTTTTGAAATAAAGTAACTAGTAACTGTAACTAGTTACTGGTTTTTAGTAACCAACCCAACACTGGGAACAAGTGGGTGCCATGATTGGGTATAAAAGCAGCTTCCATGAAATGCTCAGTCATTCACAAACAAGGTCAGGGCGAGGGTCACTACTATGTCAACAAATGCCTGAGCAAACTGTTTGAGAACAACATTTCTCAACCAGCTATTGCAAGGAATTTAGGGATTTCACCATCTACGTTCCGTAAGATCATCAAAAGGTTCAGAGAATCTGGAGAAATCACTGCACGTAAGCGGCAAGGCTGAAAACCAACATTAAAAGCCTGTGACCTTGGATCCCTGCATCAAAAAGCCACATCGGTGTGTAAAGGACATCACCACATGGGCTCAGGAACACTTCAGAAAACCACTGTCAGTAACTACGCTGCAAAAACTGAAATCCAAGTAAGATGAAATATCTCAAATAAGGGTGATATTTGCTTATTTTCTGTCTGATAAGATAATTCTTCTCACTAAGCAGATTTTTATGTTAGTGTTTTACTTATTTTAAAGGGTTTTGGTCCTAAATGATGTCAGTAAGATATTACAGCTTGTTGCTGAGATTTGATGACCTATATTGAGTAAAACATGCTTGAAACTAGAATATCAACTGTTGTAAAGCTGTGTCATCAACACTCACAAGTAGAAAACTACTTTTTTAAAGTACCGTATTTTCCGCACTATTAGCCGCACCTAAAAACCACAAATTTACTCAAAAGCTGACAGTGCGGCTTTTAACCCGGTGCGCTTTATATATGGATTAATATTAAGATTCATTTTCATAAAGTTCCGGTCTCGCAACTACGGTAAACAGCCGCCATCTTTTTTCCCCGTAGAAGAGGAAGTGCTTCTTCTTCTACGCAAGCAACCGCCAAGGTAAGCACCCGCCCCCATAGAACAGGAAGCGCTTCTTCTTCTACTGTAAGCAACCACCCGCCCGCGTAGAAGAAGAAAAAGCGCGCGGATATTACCGTACGTTTCATTTCCTTTGTGTGTTTACATCTGTAAAGACCACAAAATGGCTCCTACTAAGCGACAGGGATCCGGTTCATGAAAAGACGCAATCTCTCCACCCGCACACGGATTACTATTTCACAGCAACTGCCTAAAGACTTTCAAGAAAAGCTGGCTACTTTCCGTGCATATTGTAAAAACAAGATAGCTGAAAAAAAGATCCGGCCAGAGAACATTATCAACATGGACGAGGTTCCACTGACTTTTGATATTCCTGTGAACCGCACTGTGGATACAACGGGAGCACGTACGGTGAATATTCGCACCACAGGGAATGAGAAGTCATCCTTCACTGTGGTTCTAGCTTGCCATGCTAATGGCCAGAAACTTCCACCCATGGTGATATTCAAAAGGAAGACCTTGCCAAAAGAGACCTTTCCAGCCGGCGTCATCATAAAAGCTAACTCGAAGGGATGGATGAAGAAAAGATGAGCGAGTGGTTAAGGGAAGTTTACGCGAAGAGGCCGGGTGGCTTTTTTCACGCAGCTCCGTCCATGTTGATATACGACTCCATGCGCGCCCACATCACGCTGGTTTTTAATATATTATTAAAGTTTGACTGACCTATCTGACTGTTTTTTTTGACATTCCTTTAGCGCAGTTAGATGCGGCTTATAACACGGGGCGGCTTATAGGTGGACAAAGTTTTGAAATATGCCGTTCATTGAAGGCGCGGCTTATAACCCAGGGCGCCTTATGGTGCAGAAAATACGGTATTTTAAGGTATTTTGGGTCCATTGAGGTTAGCTAATTTTACTTGTTTTGGAAAGTCTTGACAAGCCAAATTTCCTTGTTCTATTGGCAGATAATTTTGCTTAGTTCAAATAAAATACCCCTCATTTTTGTATTTTTTTTTCTTGTTTTTGAACACTGACTTTTTGCAATGTACAGTTGGTCGCTACATCTGTGAGTGCAAGTTAAAACTCTACTATGCAAAAGCCAAAGCCATTTATCAACAACACCCAGAAACTCTTCGCTGGGCCCGAGCTCATTTCAGATGGACTGATGCAAAGTGGGAAAGTGTTCTGTGGTCTGACGAGTCTACATTTCAAATTGTTTTTGGAAACTGTGCACCAAAGAGGAAAAGAACGATTCTGACTATTCTAGGGTGAAAGTGTAAAAGGCAGCATGTGTGATGGTATGGGGGTGTATTAGTGCCCAAGACATGGGTAACTTACACATCTGTGAAGGCACCATTAATGCTGAAAGGTTGTTGCGTTTTGGACCAGTTGTTCCTCCCAGGGAATTCAAGTCACAAGTCGCTCCCAAGCTTTTTACGACACTTAAAGCTGAGTTGAAAAACCACCAGAGACAGAATAGGTATTTTTTGTTGTATATTTTCAAAGCTTTGCAGATATACATTTGAGACCAGTCCAGCATAGAACATTCTATCGCGCCGCCAAAATGGTCTGTCTTCCCGACCCCAAAACCCTCTCTCCTCTCTCTAGTCAAAACACATGCTAGTCAAAACACATTCCAAAGAATTCAAGGTTAACACACACAGTTTACTTGCAGAGAAACAGAAAGAGAATACATGGAAAACACGAGCTGTTTTCAAATATGACTATGAAAGAAAATAAGTACCGTATTTTCCGCACCATAAGCCGCCCTGGGTTATAAGCCGCGCCTTCAATGAACGGCATATTTCAAAACTTTGTCCACCTATAAGCCGCCCCGTGTTATAAGCCGCATCTAACTGCGCTAAAGGAATGTCAAAAAAACAGTCAGATAGGTCAGTCAAACTTTAATAATATATTAAAAACCAGCGTGATGTGGGCGCGCATGGAGTCGTATATCAACATGGACGGAGCTGCGTGAAAAAAGCCACCCGGCCTCTTCGCGTAAACTTCCCTTAACCACTCGCTCACCTTTTCTTCATCCATCCCTTCGAGTTAGCTTTTATGATGACGCCGGCTGGAAAGGTCTCTTTTGGCAAGGTCTTCCTTTTGAATATCACCATGGGTGGAAGTTTCTGGCCATTAGCATGGCAAGCTAGAACCACAGTGAAGGATGACTTCTCATTCCCTGTGGTGCGAATATTCACCGTACATGCTCCCGTTGTATCCACAGTGCGGTTCACAGGAATATCAAAAGTCAGTGGAACCTCGTCCATGTTGATAATGTTCTCTGGCCGGATCTTTTTTTCAGCTATCTTGTTTTTACAATATGCACGGAAAGTAGCCAGCTTTTCTGGAAAGTCTTTAGGCAGTTGCTGTGAAATAGTAGTCCGTGTGCGGATGGAGAGATTGCGTCTTTTCATGAACCGGAAACCTGTCGCTTAGTAGGAGCCATTTTGTGGTCTTTACAGATGTAAACACACAAAGGAAATGAAACGTAATATCCGCGCGCTTTTTCTTCTTCTACGGGGGCGGGTGGTTGCTTACAGTAGAAGAAGAAGCGCTTCCTCTTCTATGGGGGAGGGTGCTTACCTTGGCGGTTGCTTGCGTAGAAGAAGAAGCACTTCCTCTTCTACGGGGAAAAAAGATGGCGGCTGTTTACCGTAGTTGCGAGACCGAAACTTTATGAAAATGAATCTTAATATTAATCCATATATAAAGCGCACCGGGTTATAAGCCGCACTGTCAGCTTTTGAGTAAATTTGTGGTTTTTAGGTGCGGCTAATAGTGCGGAAAATACGGTAACACTAAAATTCGGATATATGTAAATATCTGCCTCCGACAAGGTACATACAGCTTTTGGAGCAACATATGTTGCCATCCAAGCAACGTTATCATGGACGCCCCTGGTCTACATTATATATTGTTATTGCGTGGTTTTAACTTCTACTTGACACATTTAAAACTGTCAAATAGTTGGAAACAACCAACAAAGACAAGGATGTCCTGGTTCATTTTGCACAAATACAATGTCCCATGCTAAACTGTCGTTTTGTTTTTTAAATAAATATTTTATTCTTTCAGATGCATTTATCTCTCTAATGATCTCAGTAGCATTGAATTCCACAGAAGTACCTCCTACTAAAGTTCCATTGCGGAGTGAGGCGATGTTGACTCAGCATGAACATGACCTCGCACGATCCGCTTATGCTGCAAACAAGTCAAACTGGACAATGACCTGAAACAAGTTACTGCGCTGGAATGATTAACAGCGACTCGGTTACAAAAGCAGGGGGGGGGGGGCGGATGTGGACTGTGGAAAACACTCCAATAGGAAAACAATCTGATTTAGAGGAACACGAGTTCACTGCTGATCTGGAGTTCTTGCATAAATTCCTATTACATGCGACAGACAGCTTTACAGGCACTTTAGGGGGCTGAAAATAGTGAGGCCAGTAGTCGCCTCTCCCCTCTCCTCTGATGGTGTTTACATGGCCTGTTCTCCATGACAGCAGAATGGGCTCAAAGTCAGAACACCAACTGCATCCAAACTATTGCCTCGTTAGACAGGAAGTTCAACATCACTCGAGTTTGGCAAATTGCAGGGTTGGTATTCCAGTGAAGTAAGTAATCAAACATGAAGCTACTTATGACTCAGTATACAGTCAAATGTCACTCAAGTCACGTTAGCGTTGTCCTGCACTTACAATTTCGAGGGAGCGATGTTTCCATTAGGGTTTTATGCTGCCGATTCCCATTATCCATGAGATCGAGATCGCCCGATACCAGTACAGGGTTTCTCCTTCATGTAACTCTGGGGTGCTCACACTTTTTCTGCAGGCGAGCTACTTTTCAATTGATCAAGTCGTGGGGATCTACCTCATTCATATATATAATTTACATTTACTTATTTATGAAATATATGTTTTTGTTAACAAGTTGAAGGTGTTTAATGATAATGCAAGCATGTTTAACACATATAGTTAACATTGTTAAAAAATTAAAGGTGTTTAATGATAATACAAGTATGTTTAATACATATAGTTAATATTGTTAACAAGTAAAAGGTGTTTAAAGATAATGCAAGCATGTTTAACCCATATAGTTAAAAAATTAAAGGTGTTTAATGATAATACAAGTATGTTTAATACATATAGTTAATATTGTTAACAAGTAAAAGGTGTTTAAAGATAATGCAAGCATGTTTAACACATATAGTTAATATTGTTAAAAAATTAAAGGTGTTTAATGATAATACAAGCATGTTTAACACATATAGTTAATATTGTTAACAAGTTAAAGGTGTTTAATGATAATACAAGCATGTTTAACACATAGTTAATGTTAAAAAATTAAAGGTGTTTAATGATAATACAAGCATGTTTAACACATAGTTAATATTGTTAAAAAATTAAAGGTGTTTAATGATAATGCAAGTATGTTTAATACATATAGTTAATATTGTTGACAAGTTAAAGGTGTTTAATGATAATACAAGCATGTTTAACACAGTTAATATTGTTAACAACTTAAAGGTGTTTAAAGATAATGCAAGCATGTTTAACACATAGTTAATATTGTTAAAAAATTAAAGGTGTTTAATGATAATACAAGCATGTTTAATACATATAGTTACTATTGTTAACAAGTTAAAGGTGTTTAATGATAATACAAGCATGTTTAACACATATAGTTAATATTGTTAAAAAATTAAAGGTGTTTAATGATAATACAAGAATGTTTAATACATATAGTTACTATTGTTAACAAGTTAAAGGTGTTTAAAGATAATACAAGCATGTTTAACACATATAGTTAATATTGTTAACAAATTAAAGGTGGTTAAAGATAATACAATCATGTTTAACACATATAGATTCCTTTCTTTCATGAAGACAAGAATATAAGTTGGTGTATTACCTGATTCTGATGACTTGCATTGATTATGCAGTGGTGCTGATAAGGTCCGCATTTTTGAATGGAGGAGAAAAAAAGTCCTCCTTGCTGTCCAATACCACATGAAAGTGGTTGGTTTTTGGCATCTTATTTGTCCAGCTTCCGTACTCCTTTGTATACACTTTACAAGAAATACATTGTCGGCAAACTCCGTAGCTTGCTAGCTTGTGCACGCCAGCTTTCTGAGACTCTTATTTTGGTAGCGCAACTGTGCAGTCGGTCGTTGGAGTTTTGACGACAGGTACGGCGCCAGAGTCTGTTGAAATAAAGTGTTTCTCGCCTTCCAGTCGGTCATTTTAATGAGCTGGCAGCAGCCAGCGTCATCTCAGAAGACCCTCGGGTGCCGTGAATGTCAATCAAGTGACGAAAGTGACGTCATAGTGAAGATTTATGATCGCTAATTTTTAGGACTATTTTTTTAATGCCTGGCTGGTGATCGGCTGACACACCCTCCGAGATCGACCGGTAGCTCGCGATCGACGTAATGAGCACCCCTGATGTAACTGATCGCCACAGCAAAATCATAGCTGCCACACCTTAAAAATAGTTGTTTTTTTTACATGGAAACAAATTACCGTATTTTTCTAAGTATAAGTTGCACCGGAGTATAAGTTGCACCGGCCAAAAATGCATAATAAAGAAGGAAAAAACATATACAGGTAAAAGCCAGTAAATTAGAATATTTTGAAAAACTTGATTTATTTCAGTAATTGCATTCAAAAGGTGTAACTTGTACATTATATTTATTCATTGCACACAGACTGATGCATTCAAATGTTTATTTCATTTAATTTTGATGATTTGAAGTGGCAACAAATGAAAATCCAAAATTCCGTGTGTCACAAAATTAGAATATTACTTAAGGCTAATACAAAAAAGGGATTTTTAGAAATGTTGGCCAACTGAAAAGTATGAAAATGAAAAATATGAGCATGTACAATACTCAATACTTGGTTGGAGCTCCTTTTGCCTCAATTACTACGTTAATGCGGCGTGGCATAGAGTCGATGAGTTTCTGGCACTGCTCAGGTGTTATGAGAGCCCAGGTTGCTCTGATAGTGGCCTTCAACTCTTCTGCGTTTTTGGGTCTGGCATTCTGCATCTTCCTTTTCACAATACCCCACAGATTTTCTATGGGGCTAAGGTCAGGGGAGTTGGCGGGCCAATTTAGAACAGAAATACCATGGTCCGTAAACCAGGCACGGGTAGATTTTGCGCTGTGTGCAGGCGCCAAGTCCTGTTGGAACTTGAAATCTCCATCTCCATAGAGCAGGTCAGCAGCAGGAAGCATGAAGTGCTCTAAAACTTGCTGGTAGACGGCTGCGTTGACCCTGGATCTCAGGAAACAGAGTGGACCGACACCAGCAGATGACATGGCACCCCAAACCATCACCCAACCATGCAAATTTTGCATTTCCTTTGGAAATCGAGGTCCCAGAGTCTGGAGGAAGACAGGAGAGGCACAGGATCCACGTTGCCTGAAGTCTAGTGTAAAGTTTCCACCATCAGTGATGGTTTGGGGTGCCATGTCATCTGCTGGTGTCGGTCCACTCTGTTTCCTGAGATCCAGGGTCAACGCAGCCGTCTACCAGCAAGTTTTAGAGCACTTCATGCTTCCTGCTGCTGACCTGCTCTATGGAGATGGAGATTTCAAGTTCCAACAGGACTTGGCGCCTGCACACAGCTCAAAATCTACCCGTGCCTGGTTTACGGACCATGGTATTTCTGTTCTAAATTGGCCCGCCAACTCCCCTGACCTTAGCCCCATAGAAAATCTGTGGGGTATTGTGAAAAGGAAGATGCAGAATGCCAGACCCAAAAACGCAGAAGAGTTGAAGGCCACTATCAGAGCAACCTGGGCTCTCATAACACCTGAGCAGTGCCAGAAACTCATGGACTCCATGCCACGCCGCATTAACGCAGTAATTGAGGCAAAAGGAGCTCCAACCAAGTATTGAGTATTGTACATGCTCATATTTTTCATTCTTTTCAGTTGGCCAACATTTCTAAAAATCCCTTTTTTGTATTAGCCTTAAGTAATATTCTAATTTTGTGACACACGGAATTTTGGATTTTCATTTGTTGCCACTTCAAATCATCAAAATTAAATGAAATAAACATTTGAATGCATCAGTCTGTGTGCAATGAATAAATATAATGTACAAGTTACACCTTTTGAATGCAATTACTGAAATAAATCAAGTTTTTCAAAATATTCTAATTTACTGGCTTTTACCTGTATATGTGGATATTTTGCCTTAGCCTGGAATGAACACTTGATGCATATAATGACAGCAGTATGATGATTCTACGTGTCTACATTAAAACATTCTTCTTCATACTGCATTAATATATGCTACCGTATTTTCCGCACTATAAGGCGCACCGGATTATTAGCCGCACCTTCAATGAATGGCATATTTCATAACTTTGTCCACCAATAAGCCGCCCCGGACTATAAGCCGCGCCTACGCTGCGCTAAAGGGAATGTCAAAAAAACAGTCAGATAGGTCAGTCAAACTTTAATAATATATTAAAAACCAGCGTTCTAACAACTCTGTTCACTCCCAAAATGTACGCAAATGTGCAATCACAAACATAGTAAAATTCAAAATAGTGCAGAGCAATAGCAACATAATGTTGCTCGAACGTTAATGTCACAACACACAAAATAAACATAGCGCTCACTTTCTGAAGTTATTCTTCATTCGTAAATCCTTCGTCTTCGGTGTCCGAAGTGAAAAGTTGGGCAAATTTACGATCCACTGGCAGATGTTGGCGTCGTCTGGCGCTGCCTCCTCGTCTTAGTGAAGGTGTGTTCGCCTTCTGTCATCCATTGTTCCCACGCAGTTAGCAGTCTAGCTTCGAATGCCCTGTTGACACCAATATCTAGCGGCTGGAGGTCTTTTGTCAATCCACCCGGAATGACGGCGAGTATTGAATTAAGCGCGTAAGCGTGTCTCAATGTGATGTTATGAGCTAGCAAATATAACAACTACACTACCCAGCATGCAACGATAGTTACAAGCATGCGCGGTAGCCCTGAGAAGCGTTGTTGTATGCTGGCAGTTAGAATGTGGTTATGAGCACGCTGTGAGTAAACGTTGAGAACTCAGTTAACACGCCTCGTCTGCATTATTTATAATTAGACAGACAACACACTTAATAGGAGCCATTTTGGGGTCTTTACAAAAACACACAAATGGAAATGAAACGTCACATATCCCAGCATGCACCGCGCGCTTCTTCTACGGGGAAAAAAGATGGCGGCTGTTTACCGTAGTTGCGAGACCTAAACTTTATGAAAATGAATCTTAATATTTATCCATATATAAAGCGCACCGGGTTATAACGCGCACTGTCAGCTTTTGAGAAAATTTGTGGTTTTTAGGTGCGCCTTATAGTGCGGAAAATACGGTACTTTTAAACTTTCATGCAGAGAGGGAAATCACAACTGTCAAAATTAAAATACCTCGATGAAGTGCTTTATTGACACACATCGTTTCCAGACGTTGTTGAGGGCCATTTGACATGTTGTAAATATCATGTCACTATCTTACACCTGTGCTAAAGTGGCTTTATCCCCACAGTGTCGTACCAATAGTGAGTAGTGAGGCGGAAACGTTTCCTGGGTGAGAATGATGTATTACAGTACCTCGCCAAAAAGTGGCGCTGGTAGGAAACAGACCCCAGAACCACCAAAACTATAGAAGAAGAAACCGTGCAGGCGCATCAAGTTCTATGCTCTGCTTACATGTCAAAACAAAACTGATATACAAAAGAGAATGAAAGTCCTGAAGGTTCTTTATCCACTGAAACTTCTACAGTTTCTCTGTTGGACTACTGTAGCGGAACATGGGTTTAGTCCTGCTTCAATCTTGACGAGCTACAGTAACTGTAAGGAGTCAGATTCCTGCCAACACTCCACAAACACACAAAAATGTTTCACAAACAAAAAAAAAAATGTAGAAAAACTATTTTCATCAAGTTAAAAACAATTTACAAGTACAAAAACCATCTAATAAACATTGGCATAGAGCAGGGGTCAGCAACCCGCGGCTCTTTGATCACTCTGATGCGGCTCAGCTGCATACTTGCCGACCCTCCCGATTTCCCCGGGAGATTTCTGGATTACGGTGTCTCTCGCAGAAAACTCCCGGGATTAATATTCACCGAATTTCACCTTAACAATAACAATAAGGGCGTGCCATGATGGTACAGCATTTAGCGCCCTCTACAATCTGTATAAACAGCGTGCCAGCCCAGCCTCTTGTTATATGCATCTTCTACTTGCACACGTAAGTGACAGCAAGGCATACTTGGTCAACAGCCACACAACAAACACATTTCGGGAGAACATCTGCACCTTAACACAACATAAACACAACAGAACAAATACCCAGAATCCCATGCAGCCCTGACTCTTCCGGGCTACATTATACACCCCTGCCACCACCAAACCCCGCCCCCACCCCAACCCTGCTCCCCCACCCGTGCGTTGATTGAGGTGGGCGGGGTTTGGTAGCGGGGGTGTATAATGTAGCCCGGAAGAGTTAGGGCTGCATGGGATTCTGGGTATTTGTTCTGTTGTGTTTATGTTGTGTTACGGTGCAGATGTTCTCCCAAAATGCAAAAAAACAAAACATTGTATGCAGTGTTATTTCATTTTAAATTTCAAAAGAGTTTTGTGGCTCCCATTGTTTTCTTTAATTTATGAAACTGGTCAAAATGGCTCTTTGAGTGGTAAAGGTTGCCAACCCCTGGTATAGAGAGTCTGCAGTTCTGGGCTAATAAAAAATTAGCATAGAGAGTCTGGCTAACTTTAGCCAGTTCTGTGCTAATAAACATTAGCATAGAGAGTCTGGCTAACTTTAGCCAGTTCTGGGCTAATAAACATTAGCATAGAGAGTATGGCTAACTTTAGCCAGTTATGTGCTAATAAACATTAGCATAGAGAGTGTGGTTAACTTTAGCCAGTTATGTGCTAATAAACATTAGCATAGAGAGTCTGGCTAACTTTAGCCAGTTCTGAGCTAATAAACATTAGCATAGAGAGTCTGGCTAACTTTAGCCAGTTATGTGCTAATAAACATTAGCATAGAGAGTCTGGCTAACTTTAGCCAGTTCTGAGCTAATAAACATTAGCATAGAGAGTCTGGCTAACTTTAGCCAGTTATGTGCTAATAAACATTAGCATAGAGAGAGTCTGGCTAACTTTAGCCAGTTATGTGCTAATAAACATTAGCATAGAGAGAGTCTGGCTAACTTTAGCCAGTTATGTGCTAATAAACATTAGCATAGAGAGTCTGGTTAACTTTAACCAGTTATGTGCTAATAAACATTAGCATAGAGAGTCTGGCTAACTTTAGCCAGTTATGTGCTAATAAACATTAGCATAGAGTGTCTGGTTAACTTTAGCCAGTTATGTGCTAATAAACATTAGCATAGAGTCTAGCTAACTTTATCCAATTATGTACTAATAAACATTAACATAGAGAGTCTGGCTAACTTTAGCCAGTTCTGGGCTAATAAACATTAGCATAGAGAGTCTGGCTAACTTTAGCCAGTTATGTGCTAATAAACATAAGCATAGAGTCTGGTTAACTTTAGCCAGTTATGTGCTAATAAACATTAGCATAGAGAGTCTGGCTAACTTTAGCCAGTTCTGTGCTAATAAACATTAGCATAGAGAGTCTGGCTAACTTTAGCCAGTTATGTGCTAATAAACATTAGCATAGAGTCTGGCTAACTTTAGCCAGTTATGTGCTAATAATCATTAGCATAGAGAGTCCGGTTAACTTAAGCCAGTTAT
Source organism: Nerophis lumbriciformis (assembly GCF_033978685.3). Classification (NCBI taxonomy): domain Eukaryota; kingdom Metazoa; phylum Chordata; class Actinopteri; order Syngnathiformes; family Syngnathidae; genus Nerophis; species Nerophis lumbriciformis. The sequence goes on from NC_084573.2 coordinate 38,390,371, forward strand.
GTGCTAATAAACATTAGCATAGAGAGTCTGGCTAACTTTTCCAGTTATGTGCTAATAAACATTAGCATTGAGAGTCTGGTTAACTTTAGCCAGTTGCGGGCTAATAAACATTAGCATAGAGAGTCTGGCTAACTTTAGCCAGTTATGTGCTAATAAACATTAGCATAGAGAGTCTGGTTAACTTTAGCCAGTTATGTGCTAATAAACATTAGCATAGAGAGAGTCTGGCTAACTTTAGCCAGTTATGTGCTAATAAACATTAGCATAGAGAGTCTGGTTAACTTTAGCCAGTTCTGGGCTAATAAACATTAGCATAGAGAGAGCCTGGCTAACTTTAGCCAGTTATGTGCTAATAAACATTAGCATAGATAGTCTGGTTAACTTTAGCCAGTTATGTGCTAATAAACATTAGCATAGATAGTCTGGTTAACTTTATCCAGTTATGTGCTAATAAACATTAGCATAGAGAGTCTGACTAACTTTAGCCAGTTATGTGCTAATAAACATTAGCATAGAGAGTCTGGCTAACTTTAGCCAGTTCTGTGCTAATAAACATTAGCATAGAGAGTCTGGTTAACTTTAGCCAGTTATGTGCTAATAAACATTAGCATAGAGTCTGGCTAACTTTAGCCAGTTATAAACATTAGCATAGACTCTGGCTAACTTTAGCCAGTTATGTGCTAATAAACATTAGCATAGAGAGTCTGGCTAACTTTAGCCAGTTATTTGCTAATAAACATTAACATAGAGAGTCTGGCTAACTTTAGCCAGTTATAAACATTAGCATAGACTCTGGCTAACTTTAGCCAGTTATGTGCTAATAAACATTAGCATAGAAAGTCTGGTTAACTTTAGCCAGTTATGTGCTAATACACATTAACATAGAGAGTCTGGCTAACTTTAGGCAGTTCTGAGCTAATAAACATTAGCATAGAGTCTGACTAACTTTAGCCATTTATGTGCTAATAAACATTAGCATAGAGAGTCTGGCTAACTTTAGCCAGTTGTGTGCTAATAAACATTAGCATAGAGAGTCTGGCTAACTTTAGCCAGTTATAAACATTAGCATAGAGAGAGTCTAGCTAACTTTAGCTAGTTATGTGCTAACAAACATTAGCATAGAGAGTCTGACTAACTTTAGCCAGTTATGTGCTAATAAACATTAGCATAGAGAGTCTGGCTAACTTTAGCCAGTTCTGAGCTAATAAACATTAGCATAGAGAGTTTGGCTAACTTTAACCAGTTATGTGCTAATAAACATTAGCATAGAGAATCTGGTTAACTTTAGCCAGTTATGTGCTAATAAACATTAGCATAGAGAGTCTGGTTAACTTTAGCCAGTTATGTGCTAATAAACATTAGCATAGAGAGTCTGGTTAACTTTAGCCAGTTATGTGCTAATAAACATTAGCATAGAGAGTCTGGTTAACTTTATCCAGTTATGTGCTAATAAACATTAGCATAGAGAGTCTGGCTAACTTTAGCCAGCTCTGGGCTAATAAAAAATTAGCATAGAGAGTCTGGCTAACTTTAGCCAGTTATGTGCTAATAAACATTAGCATAGAGTCTGGTTAACATTAGCCAGTTATGTGCTAATAAACATTAGCATAGAGAGTCTGGCTAACTTTAGCCAGTTATGTGCTAATAAACATTAGCATCTGGCTAACTTTAGCCAGTTCTGAGCTAATAAACATTAGCATAGAGAGTCTGGCTAACTTTAGCCAGTTCTGTGCTAATAAACATTAGCATAAAGAGTCTGGTTAACTTTAGCCAGTTATGTGCTAATAAACATTAGCATAGAGAGTCTGGCTAACTTTAGCCAGTTCTGGGCTAATAAACATTAGTATAGAGAATCTGGCTAACTTTAGCCAGTTCTGTGCTAATAAACATTAGCATAAAGAGTCTGGTTAACTTTAGCCAGTTATGTGCTAATAAACATTAGTATAGAGAAAGTCTGGCTAACTTTAGCCAGGTATGTGCTAATAAACATTAGCATAGAGAGTCTGGTTAACTTTAGCCAGGTATGTGCTAATAAACATTAGCATAGAGAGTCTGGTTAACTTTAGCCAGTTATGTGCTAATAAACATTAGCATAGAGTCTGACTAACTTTAGCCAGTTATGTGCTAATAAACAATAGTATAGAGAAAGTCTGGCTAACTTTAACCAGTTATGTGCTAATAAACATTAGCATAGAGAGTCTGGTTAACTTTAGCCAGTTATGTGCTAATAAACATTAGCATAGAGAGTCTGGTTAACTTTAGCCAGTTATGTGCTAATAAACATTAGCATCTGGCTAACTTTAGCCAGTTATGTGCTAATAAACATTAGCATAGAGTGTCTGGTTAACTTTAGCCAGTTATGTGCTAATAAACATTAGCATAGAGAGTCTGACTAACTTTAGCCAGTTATGTGCTAATAAACATTATCATAGAGAGTCTGGCTAACGTTATCCAGTTATGTGCTAATAAACATTAGCATAGAGTCTGGCTAACTTTAGCCAGTTATGTGCTAATAAACATTAGCATAGAGAGTCTGGTTAACTTTAGCCAGTTCTGTGCTAATAAACATTAGCATAGAGAGTCTGGCTAACTTTAGCCAGTTATTTGCTAATAAACATTAGCATAGAGAGTCTGGCTAACTTTAGCCAGTTCTGAGCTAATAAACATTAGCATAGAGAGTCTGGCTAACTTTAGCCAGTTCTGTGCTAATAAACATTAGCATAGAGAGTCTGGTTAACTTTAGCCAGTTATGTGCTAATAAACATTAGCATAGAGTCTGGCTAACTTTAGCCAGTTCTGTGCTAATAAACATTAGTATAGAGAAAGTCTGGCTAACTTTAGCCAGTTCTGGGCTAATAAACATTAGCATAGAGAGTCTGGCTAACTTTAGCCAGTTATGTGCTAATAAACATTATCATAGAGAGTCTGGTTAACTTTAGCCAGTTATGTGCTAATAAACATTAGCATAGAGAGAGCCCGGCTTTACTCACCCAGTTCCGCAGGCGACGTCCAGCACGGTGCGGGCGCCCTGCTCCTTCAGCAGGGCCACCACCCAGCTCTTGTACTCCGCGGTGCGGCTCTGCGTGTTGCCGATGTACAACTGCCACACTTTGGCCGCCTTGCCGTCGGCGTACTGGTCGGGCAGACCCTCGGCGGCCACCCCGAGCGAGCGGGTCCTGAACACGCTGTCAACCGACATACTGCTGCTGGGGTCGGGTTGGTTTGTTTTGCTCACCTTCGACTCTCCACACATGCTGCAGCCACGCCACCCTGCTTGTTTTTTATACGCGGCGAGGAAACTTTTTAAGCCAATGACGCGCTCCTTTGAGAGGACGCCTACTTTGTGATTGGCTGAAGTCACACTTGCGTCATTTCCGCTTTCACTTCCTTATATGGGAGGGCTGCGCTGGAAATGTCGTCATCGATCCGATATCATAGTGTTTTTCCACCTTTTTTTTGGAGCCAAGCAGGCCCGGCCCTAACCAATCTGGCGCCCTAGGCAAGATTTTAGGTGGCGGCCCCCCCACATCGGCAGTGAAGTGTATATACTCACAAGAAACCGAATAGCTTTGTCTTTGACCTTTTTTTTTTACTTAAAGAAAGCAAATTAACAATCAGAATAGTTAACAAGATAAAAAAAAATATGAATAAATAAATGAATGCAAAAAATAAAAAATGAATATATGAAATACAATATTTTTTACATACATATTGCTTAATTTACAATAATGATGTGCACTTTAACAACTAGGCTTACAACTATAACTAATATATAAAGGGGTGGAAAAGTGACTATTACCTGCAGGGCAAACATTAGCTAACCAGAAGGCAATAACAATGTAAACAAAAAACAGCTGCTTAAAAGATCTAATACAAATGTCCCTGAGGAATGTAAGGTAGGAGTACTGTAATTACCTAACGTTACATTATTATTTTCCATAACAATTTAGCCCCCTCCACAATATTAACCCGACGTTAAAACAGAACTAGCTATTTATTGATTAGCAATTGCCGAATCATGTAACATTAGCTTAATGCTAAAAAGCCAGGTTACTATCACATTCTGTAACAGACAAATAATTTAATGTAGGCTAACGTTACCTACCTGCTACCTCTTGTCTTTTTCTCGTTTCTCCTCCTCTTCTTTTCTCTTTTTTCTTCCCTGGGCACCTGACAGTTTTGGCCGTTTTGACATCTTGTGTTGATTTTTTGATGTGGTGACGTCCAAAAAGAGTCATGATACGGGAAGGGGGGGGGGGGGGGGGGGGGCGCACCATGCGGAGGGGTAATGTTGTAACAAATAATATTTCTATTATATAGGCTTTACTTTGCATTTTAATTAACGTGGGATTATTTTTTGTATTTAGAAATAATAGTACCAACTTTTTTTTTTTTTTTTCTCCAACATTTGTGGCACTGGCGTGGCGCCCCCTGATGGACGGCGCCCTTAGCATTTGCCTATACGGCCTATGCCACGGGCCGGCCCTGGAGCCAAGGCACATTTTTTCATTTAGGAATCATTTAGAAAACGAAACTCACTTTATTGACAATAAAAAGTCGTTATCGCAATTGTTGGATATGAATTTAAACCATAACCAAGCATGCATCAATATAGCTCTTGTCTCAAAGTAGGTGTACTGTCACCCATAGACATGTTCTAAGGCAGTGGTTCTTAACCTGGGTTCGATCGAACCCTCGGGGTTCGGCAGAGCCTCCGACGCGGAGGTCAAGACACGCCCGACTCGTCGTGTAAATAAAAACTTCTCTCTGTCGGCGTATTATGGATACCCCCAAACAATGTTCCCTCTAATTTTCCATATGTTTAGCATCTTTGTTTTCTACCTGTCAACTGTCATTGTAGCATCTTTGTTTTCTACCTGTCAACTGTCAGTTTAGCATCTTTGTTTTCTACCTGTCAACTGTCAGTTTAGCATCTTTGTTTTCTACCCGTCAACTGTCAGTTTAGCATCTTTGTTTTCTACCCGTCAACTGTCAGTTTAGCATCTTTGTTTTCTACCCGTCAACTGTCAGTTTAGCATCTTTGTTTTCTACCCGTCAACTGTCAGTTTAGCATCTTTGTTTTCTACCCGTCAACTGTCAGTTTAGCATCTTTGTTTTCTACCCGTCAACTGTCAGTTTAGCATCTTTGTTTTCTACCCGTCAACTGTCAGTTAAGCATCTTTGTTTTCTACCCGTCAACTGTCATTTTAGCATCTTTGTTTTCTACCCATCAACTGGCAGTTTAGCATCTTTGTTTTCTACCCGTCAACTGGCAGTTTAGCATCTTTGTTTTCTACCCATCAACTGTCAGTTTAGCATCTTTGTTTTCTACCCGTCAACTGTCAGTTTAGCATCTTTATTTTTTGCCCGTCAACTGTCAGTTTAGCATCTTTGTTTTCTACCCGTCAACTGTCAGTTTAGCATCTTTGTTGTCTACCCGTCAACTGTAAGTTTAGCATCTTTGTTTTCTACCCGTCAACTGTCAGTTTAGCATCTTTGTTGTCTACCCGTCAACTGTAAGTTTAGCATCTTTGTTTTCTACCCGTCAACTGTCAGTTTAGCATCTTTGTTTTCTACCCGTCAACTGTCAGTTTAGCATCTTTGTTTTCTACCTGTCAACTGTCAGTTTAGCATCTTTGTTTTTTACCCGTCAACTGTCAGTTTAGCATCTTTGTTTTCTACCCGTCAACTGTCAGTTTAGCATCTTTGTTTTCTGCCCGTCAACTGTGAGTTTAGCATCTTTGTTTTCTACCCGTCAACTGTCAGTTTAGCATCTTTTTTTTCTACCCGTCAACTGTCAGTTTAGCATCTTTGTTTTCTACCTGTTAACTGTCAGTTTAGCATCTTTGTTTTCTACCTGTCAACTGTCAGTTTAGCATCTTTGTTTTCTACCCGTCAACTGTCAGTTTAGCATCTTTGTTTTCTACCCGTCAACTGTCAGTTTAGCATCTTTGTTTTCTACCTGTCAACTGTCAGTTTAGCATATTTGTTTTCTACCCGTCAACTGTCAGTTTAGCATCTTTGTTTTCTACCTGTCAACTGTCAGTTTAGCATCTTTGTTTTCTACCCGTCAACTGTCAGTTTAGCGTCTTTGTTTTCTACCCGTCAACTGTCAGTTTAGCATCTTTGTTTTCTTCACGTCAACTGTCAGTTTAGCATCTTTATTTTTTGCCCGTCAACTGTCAGTTTAGCATCTTTGTTTTCTACCCGTCAACTGTCAGTTTAGCATCTTTGTTTTCTACCCGTCAACTGTCAGTTTAGCATCTTTGTTTTCTACCCGTCAACTGTCAGTTTAGCATCTTTGTTTTCTACCCGTCAACTGTCAGTTTAGCATCTTTGTTTTCTACCCGTCAACTGTCAGTTTAGCATCTTTGTTGTCTACCCGTCAACTGTCAGTTTAGCATCTTTGTTTTCTACCCGTCAACTGTCAGTTTAGCATCTTTGTTTTCTACCCGTCAACTGTCAGTTTAGCATCTTTGTTTTCTACCCGTCAACTGTCAGTTTAGCATCTTTGCTTTCTACCTGTCAACTGTCAGTTTAGCATCTTTGTTTTCTACCTGTCAACTGTCATTTTAGCATCTTTGTTTTCTACCCGTCAACTGTCAGTTTAGCATCTTTTTTTTCTACCCGTCAACTGTAATTTTAGCATCTTTGTTTTCTACCCGTCAACTGTCAGTTTAGCATCTTTGTTTTCTACCCGTCAACCGTCAGTTTAGCATCTTTGTTTTCTACCCGCCAACTGTCATTTTAGCATCTTTGTTTTCTACCCGTCAACTGGCAGTTTAGCATCTTTGTTTTATACCCGTCAACTGTCAGTTTAGCATCTTTGTTTTCTACCCGTCAACTGTCAGTTTAGCATCTTTGTTTTCTACCCGTCAACTGTCAGTTTAGTATCTTTGTTTTCTACCTGTCAACTGTCAGTTTAGCATCTTTGTTTTCTACCTGTCAACTGTCAGTTTAGGCTGCTAGCCGGCTCCGCATCACCACTTCAAGATGGCGGCCCAATTTCTCGCTTCACAGCAGTTAATAAACAACCTATTCCATTTCTGATGACTACTCATAATGTATGTGTTAATTAACTGTATTATGTTTTACTGGAATGTAAAGTATGTCTTATTTATTGATAGCCAATCATGTATATATATATATATATATATATATATATATATATATATATATATATATATATATATATATATATATATATATATATATATATATATATATATATATATACTGTATTTATGCATCTCTAGAAAGAAAATAAAAAACAACATGTGTTCCAGTTCCCTGGGACATGATTGCTGTATTTGTGGCCTTGGCTTTTCTCTTCTGTTCGCTCTTTTACGTGAGTGCAGTTTTTTTTTGTTTTTTTTACTGATTACGGCTGAAGTTGGAGTTTGTGTCTAAATATATTCTTATCTGCTTCGATAACTGGATGGAGGCAGTCGTGGGCTCAGTTCAAAGGTTCCTCGACTTTTTATTACTGCGAGCACAAAGTGGTATATCTGGGTCATGTGCGTGGTGGGACCACATTACATCAAACATGTTGTTCTCCAACTCACAAAATATCTGACAGGAACCTAAAGCAGGCGTGTCCAAACTTTTTTTCTGACATACACATACACAGTTTTGACATATATATATATATATATATATATATATATATATATATATATATATATATATATATATATATATATATATATATATATATATATATATTTATATATATATATATATATATAAATGTATGTATATATATATATATAAATATATATATATATATATATATATATATAATACATATATATATATATATATACACATATATACATATATATATATATATATATATATATATATATATATATATATATATATATATATATATATATATATATATATGTATGTGTGGGGAAAAAAATCACAAGACTATTTCATCTCTACAGGCCTGTTTCATGAGGGGGGGGTTCCCTCAATCATCAGGAGATTTTAATGGGAGCATTCGCATACCATGGTTTATATAGGGCACAGAGTGGGTGGGTACAGGCTGGAGTAGGGGCGTGGTGATTGGCTCATGTGTTGCCTAGGAGGTGTTTCCGTCTGTGGCGGCATGCTGATACAATTTCGCTGCGCTTGTTGAGGGATGACAGGTCTGGACGGTAAATAATAAACAGTTTCTCTTTCAAGCATAGGTTGCATCTTTTATTACCACTATTGTAAGGTGTGCTGGATGCAAGAATTTGCCATGTTATTGAATATTCAACATTATTGTCTTTGAGGTCCCAAATGTGTTTGCTGAGTTCTGTGGTATTCCGCAGGTTTTGGTTCCTGAAAGAAGCCTTGTGATTGTTCCATCTGGTTTTGAACTCTCCCTCGGTTAATCCTACATATGTGTCGGATGTGTTAATGTCCTTGCGTGTTACCTTAGATTGGTAGACAACTGATGTTTGTAAGCACCCCCCGTTGAGAGGGCAATCAGGTTTCTTTCGGCAGTTGCAGCCTTTGTTGGTTTTGGAGTCGCTCTGTCCGGGGGCCGACGGCTCATTTGCAATTGTTTTGTTGTGGTTTGAGATGATTTGTCGTATATTGTTCATGCAGCTGTAGCTCAATTTAATGTTGTTCTTGTTGAATACTTTTCTTAGGGTGTTGTCTTTGGGGAAGTGTTTGTCAATCAGATTGAGGAATTTGTGTCCAATGTTAGTTGAGACGTTTTTGCTGTATGGGGGGTTGTACCAGATGATGTCGTTTCGTTTTCTGTTCTTTTTTGGTTGGTTTCCTGGCGTGGGTTCATAGGTGAGGGTGAAATTGTAACCGCTTTCATCAAGGGCTTTTTGGTACGGGGGGGTTGCTTGGTCAAATTCAGCTTTGCTAGATGACAGCATCGATAGCCTTTTATTAATTCCGGTAGGTATTCTTTTCGTGGTGGTGGGTGGGTGGTTGCTGTCATGGTGCACGTATTGGAGTGTTGTGTTGGGTTTCGTGAATGGTTGGTAGCTGTTATTTCTCAGGTTGAAAGTGACGTCGAGGAGGTTGACGGTTTGCTTGTTGGCTTCAATCGTGATCCGTAGGCCGTTCTCTTTGAAAATTTGGCATATGCGCTTCTTGGTATTCTCGCTGCTCCTTGGCGAGGCGCGACACACTGCCAGTATATATATATATATATATATATATATATATATATATATATATATATATATATATATATATATATATATATATATATATGCCAGTATATATATATATATAATATATATATAATATATATATATATATATATATATATATATATATATATATATATATATATATATATATATATATATATATATATATATATATATATATACTGTATATATATATATATATATATATATATATATATATATATATATATATATATATATATATATATATATATATATATATACTGTATATATGTAGGTGAAAGAGCAAATGAGTGTAGTACATTTTCAATCCTTCCATGATTTAATTTAATTTGTAGAATATGCCAAGAGTCGTTAAAAAAAACGTTGGCCAGACTTTGGACACCCTTAACCGCAATGGAATTCTGTGTCCTGCTCTAGATAGTTTTATGTTGCTAAAGTCAAATAAAATACAGTAGCTCATCTTGAAACTGAAACTAAACTAAAACTGGTGTTTCATCAGCTGCTCAATCAGAATAAAACAATGCTGCAAACACAGCTGTGTGTGCAATAACGGTTTATATAACACACACACACACACACACACGCACGCACGCACGCGCGCACACACACTTTATTGTATTTGTTACCTTCTTGAGACCACCGAAAAACGCCTTCCTTCTAGTTTTATAATAAAAGTCGTAATTTAAACTCAACGCAAGTCAAAATTTTACAAGAAAAACTGAACATTTGTGCAGCATTATGATAAAAGTTGGAATTTTACTCAATACCAGTCGCAATTTTACAAGAAAAAGCTTACAATTTTGTCAATTTTCTGAAAAGAGTGGCAATTTTACTCGACAAAAAGTCACAATTTCATAAGAAAACTTTACAATTTTGGCAATATTATAAAAAATAATTTTACTTGGCAAAATTATGACAAACTCATAATTTTACTCAAAAAATGTCACTATTTTGCAAGAACAACAAAACAATTGCCAATATTGTGATATGTCAGAATTTTATATGAAAAAAGTTGCCATTTTGCATTAAAAAATTATAATTTTACATTAAAACGTTACAAGAAAATATTGCAATATTACACAAACAGAAACAATGTGAGAAATTGATCTCAATTTTATAAGAAAAAAGTCGATACATTGTGAGAAAAAGACTGCTTTTAGTCATTTATTTTTTTGTAATTGGTTTTTAAACTTCATTATTTACTTCAAGTTATTACAGTATGTCTCTATATACATATTTAGTTTACTTTTTTAATTAATTTTGGCCAAAAGGGGGCGCATTTCAATTTCTTACACACACTTGTTATTTCATATGTTGACCAGAGGGGGAGCACTTTTAAAAGTGACACACAGTCAATGTGAATAATCCCTCCTTTTTGGGACCACCCTCATTTTGATAGATATCACCACAAATGAGACATTGTCTATTATATGCAATGTTATTGGGACCATGATTTATGTCCTCACTTGTTCACACCTCCTCATATGGAAGTTACTTTTCCTTCTTCATGTCTCAAGAAGGGTAGAAATACAAGAACACACAAACACACACATTTTTGTATTTCTTAACTTCTTGAGACCTGAGAATAATGCCTCCCTCCTTTGGGACCAGCCTTTCTAGATATATAAAGATGTGTATTTACAACATTAATAATATATACATACTATGCAAATATGAAAAAGCTTGTTGTGAAAAATGAGTTGGAATTTCACAAGAAAAAGGTCACAATTTCACAAGAAAAACTGAGAATTTTGGCAGTATTATAATAAAAGTCATTTTACTCAACGCAAGTCAAAATTTTACAAGAAAAACAAAACATTCGTGCAATATTACGATAAAAGTTGCAATTTTACAAGAAAAAGCTTACATTTTTGGCAATTTTATGAAAAGAGTCGTAATTTTACTCGACAAAAGTCACAAATTTATAGGAACTTAAAAATGTTGTCAATGTTATAATAATCTGAATTTTACTTGGCAAAATTATGACAAAAAAGTAATAATTTTACTCCAAAAATGTCACTATTTTACAAGAACAACACACAAATTGGCAATATTGTGATACGTCAGAATTTTGTATGAAAATAGTTGCCATTTTGCATTAAAAATGTATAATTGTACCTTAAAAAGTTATACTTTTGCAAGAAAATATTGTAATATTGCAATATTACAGAAACAGAAAGAATATGAGAAATTGTTCCCAATTTTATCAGGACATGTGCTTGCATGAAGTGACCTTTGCTATAACCAACAGTAGATGGCGCTCTAACAAAGATAATATCATTCATTCTAGTACTTGATGTGATGTGAAGTTCAGTTTTTGTTTGAGAGTCGTCTCTTTTAGCTCGACATGTGAATAATATAAATACAGTCTATTATACAGCATTATTCACATGTGAATAATATAAACACAGTCTATTATACAGCATTATTCACATGTGAATAACATAAATACAGTCTATTATACAGCATTGTTTACATGTGAATAATATAAATACAGTCTATTATACAGCATTATTCACATGTGAATAACATAAGTACAGTCTATTATACAGCATTATTCACATGTGAATAACATAAATACAGTCTATTATACAGCATTATTCACATGTGAATAATATAAACACAGTCTATTATACAGCATTATTCACATGTGAATAATATAAATACAGTCTATTATACAGCATTGTTTACATGTGAATAATATAAATACAGTCTATTATACAGCATTATTCACATGTGAATAACATAAGTACAGTCTATTATACAGCATTATTCACATGTGAATAACATAAATACAGTCTATTATACAGCATTATTCACATGTCAATAATACAAATACAGTCTATTATACAGCATTATTCACATGTGAATAACATAAATAGAGTCTATTAAACTCCATTATTCACATGTGAATAACATAAATAGAGTCTATTATACAGCATTATTCACATGTGAATAACATAAATACAGTCTATTATACAGCATTATTCACATGTGAATAATATAAATACAGTCTATTATAAAGCATTATTCACATGTGAATAGCATAAATACAGTCTGTTATACAGCATTATTCACATGTGAATAACATAAATACAGTCCATTATACAGCATTATTCACATGTGAATAATATAAATGCAGTCTATTTATTATATAGCATTATTCACATGTGAATAATATAAATACAGTCTATTATACAGCAATATTCACATGTGAATAATATAAATACAGTCTATTATGCAGCATTATTCACATGTGAATAACATAAATACAGTCCATTATAGAGCATTATTCACATGTGAATAATATAAATGCAGTCTATTTATTATACAGCATTATTCACATGTGAATAATATAAATACAGTCTATTATACAGCATTATTCACATGTGAATAATATAAATACAGTCTATTATGCAGCATTATTCACATGTGAATAACATAAATAGAGTCTATTAAACTCCATTATTCACATGTGAATAACATAAATACAGTCTATTATACAGCATTATTCACATGTGAATAATATAAATACAGTCTATTATACAGCATTATTCACATGTGAATAATATAAATACAGCCTATTATACAGCATTATTCACATGTGAATTACATAAATACAGTCTATTATACAGCATTATTCACATGTGAATAACATAAATACAGTCTATTATACAGCATTATTCACATGTGAATAACATAAATACAGTCTATTATACAGCATTATTCACTTGTGAATAATATAAATACAGTCTATTATACAGCATTATTCACATGTAAATAACATAAGTACAGTCTATTATACAGCATTATTCACATGTGAATAACATAAATACAGTCTATTATACAGCATTATTCACATGTGAATAATATAAATACAGCCTATTATACAGCATTATTCACATGTGAATTACATAAATACAGTCTATTATACAGCATTATTCACATGTGAATAACATAAATAGAGTCTATTATACAGCATTATTCACATGTGAATAACATAAATAGAGTCTATTATACTCCATTATTCACATGTGAATAACATAAATACAGTCTATTATACAGCATTATTCACATGTGAATAACATAAATACAGTCTATTATACAGCATTATTCACATGTGAATAACATGAATACAGTCTATTATACAGCATTATTCACATGTGAATAATATAAATACAGTCTATAATACAGCATTATTCACATGTGAATAACATAAGTACAGTCTATTATACAGCATTATTCACATGTGAATAACATAAATAGAGTCTATTATACTCCATTATTCACATGTGAATAACATAAATACAGTCTATTATACAGCATTATTCACATGTGAATAACATAAATACAGTCTATTATACAGCATTATTCACATGTGAATAACATGAATACAGTCTATTATACAGCATTATTCACATGTGAATAATATAAATACAGTCTATTATACAGCATTATTCACATGTGAATAACATAAGTACAGTCTATTATACAGCATTATTCACATGTGAATAACATGAATACAGTCTATTATACAGCATTATTCACATGTGAATAATATAAATACAAGTGGTAGAAAATGGATGGATGGATGGGTCTACTATACAGCATTATTCACATGTGAATAACATCAATACAGTCTATTATACAGCATTATTCACATGTGAATAACATAAATACAGTCTATTATACAGCATTATTCACATGTGAATAACATGAATGCAGTCTATTATACAGCATTATTCACATGTGAATAACATGAATGCAGTCTATTATACAGCATTATTCACATGTGAAGAGTATAAATCACATGTGAATAACATCAATACAGTCTATTATACAGCATTATTCACATTTGAATGATATAAATACAGTCTATTATACAGCATTATTCACATGTGACTAATGGACAAATTCCCAAATAATTCAGTAATTTTGAACATTTTCAAGTAAAAAGTCCGCAATGGTAATGATATAAATACTGTTCTCAGTATCGGTGTCGGGATCGACAATACTGGTACTGTACTTACCTGGTATTGGAATCAATACCAACACTTGGCATAGCAACCACCCGACTGTTGTACATAGTATCTCAGTAAAAGGAGGATTTGATGATTATTGTAGGTTTGTTTTGACACATTGGACACAATTTGTTACTGGATAAGAGCAAAAAGCTGGTCAGTGAGTTGCATACGCCTGACAGGGCAAAGTTTGTATATTGTTTTTTTGAAATGATTGACTTAAATTCTGTATTCCTAAAATTGGTTTTGCTAAGCTTCTTAACTGACATTCTTCGAGTTACGTGTGAAAATGTGTACATCGATACAAGTGGCGTGTAGCAGCGAAAGATATCCAATAGAAGCTCATATCCGATATCAGCATAATCGACTCCAAGCATGGCGGAACCCTCTGCTGACTTTAAAGGTTACATTTTTCAACAAGTCACAACATTTCTTTCATTTTTTCCACAAAATTCTACAATTTCATATCCTTTAACATTGTCATGACTTGGTCCTGGGGTATAGTTTTTCTAGAAGGCAACGGAAAGTTGGTTCGGGCGAGACGGGAATGTGAGAACATATTTATTTAAACTTATCAAAAAAAGTACAAACGAAAAGCGCGCACAGTGGCGGAGAAACAACTTGGCTATGAAAACAAATACTTGCACAAAGGCAGAAACTATGAACAACAAAAAAACTAACTGTGGCATTAATAAACAAAACTTACTTGGCACGGACAACGGGAGCAGCGTGAACGATGGACATGAAAAAAGTGTCAGAAATGTGCAGAGCATAAATGAGGGGATGTCACCAGAAAGACAAACTGAAAACAATGAACTTAAATACTACAGACATGATTAACGAAAACAGGTGCGTGACTCAAAACGTGAAACAGGTGCGTGACGTGACAGGTGAAAACTAATGGGGTAATCATGGAAACAAGACAAGGGAGTGAAAAGCCCGAAACTAAAGAGTCCAATAACTAAACAAAACATGACTAAAACAAAACATGATTACACAGACATGACAAACATTGTTTTTTTTATTATAGAGAAATAATAATTACACTGAATGTCACACATAAAAAATAAAAAAATAAAAATAAGTACAGAACTGTTTTTAAAATAGCACCCCCCGCCGTGACTCCAAAAGAGACAAGTGGTAGAAAATGGATGGAAGTATAAAAAACACCTTTATATTCTTATGCACTGATATTCAGAAATCCAATAGAGATGGCGTGCTTGTCTAAGTTTATTATACGACTTTCGAATTAATCAGGATTCTTACTTGTAACGATTCTCAATTGATAAAAAAATCAAAAAAGGATTTAAAAATAAGTATTAATTGTAATCCAGCCATTCAGGCTCATCATATTGTTGATGTGCAATTTTATTCAACAAAACCAAGTTTATTTGAAGTAATATATACATTTATCAGAGCTGTTATCTATGTTATGGATGTACTTATACATAGTTATACTTATTTTGCTGATATTGGACTGATATTAATATCAGTGCTGTAAAAAAAATCAAGATACCGTAGTGTTATTTACCATAGGGCTGTCCAAAAAAAAAAAATCTATTTTTGAATTAATCGTGATTCTTATTTGTAGCAATTCTTAATCGATTTCAAATCTTTTTTAAAATGTTTTTTTTAAATATCTCCTGTCCAGCCACTTTATTAATTTTATTTTTTTATTTTTTATTAATTAATGTTTGAATACAAGTGTATTAAAAAAGAAGAAGTTTTCTTTTAATTAATATAGAAATTTATCAGAGCTGTTTATCTATTTAATGGAGGAATGTAGTTCATCATAGAACTGGCACCCAATGTTATTGATTTTGAATCGAGACTCCATTCTGATAAAATAGTTACACCCTAAAAATGTAATCGAGTCGTGTGGTACCCACAGATTCACAGCACTAACATATACACATACAGTGGTGGTCAAAAGTTGTCCCTTGGCAAGTTTACCTGCAATAAGGCGCTTTTGGTAGCCATCCACAAGCTTCTGCTTGACCACTTGACCACAAAATTGCTGCACTTCAGCTAAATGTGTTGCTTTTCTGACATGGACTTGTTTCTTCAGTATTGTCCACACCTTTAAGTCAGGACTTTGGGACGGCCATTGTAAAACCTTCATTCTAGCCTGATTTAGCCATTCCTTTACCACTTTTGAGGTGTGTTTGGGGTCATTGTCCTGTTGGAACACCCAACTGCGCCCAGTTTCAGCTTGTCCTGAAGAATTTGGAGCTAATCCTCCTTTTTCATTGTCCCATTTAAAGCAGCAGTTCCATTGGCAGCAAAACAGGCCCAGAGCATAAGACTACCACCACCATGCTTGACGGTAGGTGTGGTGTTCCTGGGATTAAAGGCCTCACCTTTTCTCCTCCAAACATATTGCTGGGTATTGTGGCCAAACAGCTCCATTTTTGTTTCATCTGACCACAGAACTTTCCTCTAGAACAGTGGTTCTCAACCTTTTTTCAGTGATGTACCCCCTGTTGAATTTTTTTTTTAATTCAGGTATCCCCTAATCAGAGCAAAGCATTTTTGGTTGAAAAAAAGAGATAAAGAAGTAAAATACAGCACTATGTCATCAGTTTCTGATTTATTAAATTGTATAACAGTGCAAAATATTTTTGTCCATTTTTTGGGGAGTTTCCAATCATTTCTTTAGACCACAGAACTTTCCTCCAGAAGGTCTTATCTTTGTCCATGTGATGTCAGATGGAACAAAAATGGAGCTGTTTGGCCACAATACCCAGCAATATGTTTGGAGGAGAAAAGGTGAGGCCTTTAATCCCAGGAATACCACGCCTACCGCCCAGAATTACCTCCAAATTCTTCAGGACAAGCTAAAATCATCAGCACGGAGGTTGGGTCTTGGGCGCAGTTGGGTGTTCCAACAGGACAATGACCCCAAACACACCTCAAAAGTTGTAAAGGAATGGCTAAATCAGGCTAGAATGAAGGTTTTAGAATGGCCTTACTTAAAGGTGTGGACACTGCTGAAGAAACAAGTCCATTTTGGGGGGAGTTTCCAATCATTTCTATAGACCACAGAACTTTCCTCCAGAAGGTCTTATCTTTGTCCATGTGATGTCAGATGAAACAAAAATGGAGCTGTTTGGCCACAATACCCAGCAATATGTTTGGAGGAGAAAAGGTGAGGCCTTTAATCCCAGGAATACCACGCCTACCGCCCAGAATTACCTCCAAATTCTTCAGGACAAGCTAAAATCATCAGTTGGGTCTTGGGCGCAGTTGGTTTGTTCCAACAGGACAATGACCCCAAACACACCTCAAAAGTTGTAAAGGAATCAGGCTAGAATGAAGGTTTTAGAATGGCCTTACTTAAAAGTGTGGACAATGCTGAAGAAACAAGTCAATTTTTTGGGGGAGTTTCCAATCATTTCTATAGACCACAGAACTTTCCTCCAGAAGGTCTTATCTTTGTCCATGTGATGTCAAATGAAACAAAAATGGAGCTGTTTGGCCACAATACCCAGCAATATGTTTGGAGGAGAAAAGGTGAGGCCTTAAATCCCAGGAATACCACGCCTACCGCCCAGAATTACCTCCAAATTCTTCAGGACAAGCTAGTCTTGGGCGCAGTTGGGTGTTCCAACAGGACAATGACCCCAAACACACCTCAAAAGTTGTAAAGGAATGGCTAAATCAGGCTAGAATGAAGGTTTTAGAATGGCCTTACTTAAAGGTGTGGACAATGCTGAAGAAACAAGTCCATTTTTTGGGGGAGTTTCCAATCATTTCTATAGACCACAGAACTTTCCTCCAGAAGGTCTTATCTTTGTCCATGTGATGTCAGATGAAACAAAAATGGAGCTGTTTGGCCACAATACCCAGCAATATGTTTGGAGGAGAAAAGGTGAGGCCTTTAATCCCAGGAATACCACGCCTACCGCCCAGAATTACCTCCAAATTCTTCAGGACAAGCTAAAATCATCAGTTGGGTCTTGGGCGCAGTTGGTTTGTTCCAACAGGACAATGACCCCAAACACACCTCAAAAGTTGTAAAGGAATCAGGCTAGAATGAAGGTTTTAGAATGGCCTTACTTAAAGGTGTGGACAATGCTGAAGAAACAAGTCAATTTTTTGGGGGAGTTTCCAATCATTTCTATAGACCACAGAGCTTTCCTCCAGAAGGTCTTATCTTTGTCCATGTGATGTCAGATGAAACAAAAAATGGAGCTGTTTGGCCACAATACCCAGCAATATGTTTGGAGGAGAAAAGGTGAGGCCTTAAATTCCAGGAATACCATGCCTACCGCCCAGAATTACCTCCAAATTGTTCAGGACAAGCTAAAATCATCAGCACGGAGGTTGGGTCTTGGGCGCAGATGGGTGTTCCAACAGGACAATGATCCCAAACACACTCCAAAAGTTGTAAAGGAATCAGGCTAGAATGAAGGTTTTAGAATGGCCTTACTTAAAGGTGTGGACAATGCTGAAGAAACAAGTCCATTTTTGGGGGGAGTTTCCAATCATTTCTATAGACCACAGAACTTTCCTCCAGAAGGTCTTATCTTTGTCCATGTGATGTCAGATGAAACAAAAATGGAGCTGTTTGGCCACAATACCCAGCAATATGTTTGGAGGAGAAAAGGTGAGGCCTTTAATCCCAGGAATACCACGCCTACCGCCCAGAATTACCTCCAAATTCTTCAGGACAAGCTAAAATCATCAGTTGGGTCTTGGGCGCAGTTGGTTTGTTCCAACAGGACAATGACCCCAAACACACCTCAAAAGTTGTAAAGGAATCAGGCTAGAATGAAGGTTTTAGAATGGCCTTACTTAAAGGTGTGGACAATGCTGAAGAAACAAGTCAATTTTTGGGGGGAGTTTCCAATCATTTCTATAGACCACAGAGCTTTCCTCCAGAAGGTCTTATCTTTGTCCATGTGATGTCAGATGAAACAAAAATGGAACTGTTTGGCCACAATACCCAGCAATATGTTTGGAGGAGAAAAGGTGAGGCCTTAAATCCCAGGAATACCACGCCCACCGCCCAGAATTACCTCCAAATTCTTCAGGACAAGCTAAAATCATCAGCATGGAGGTTGGGTCTTGGGCGCAGTTGGGTGTTCCAACAGGACAATGACCCCAAACACACCTCAAAAGTTGTAAAGGAATGGCTAAATCAGGCTAGAATGAAGGTTTTACAATGGCCTTACTTAAAGGTGTGGACAATGCTGAAGAAACAAGTCCATTTTTTGGGGGAGTTTCCAATCATTTCTATAGACCACAGAACTTTCCTCCAGAAGGTCTTATCTTTGTCCATGTGATGTCAGATGAAACAAAAATGGAGCTGTTTGGCCACAATACCCAGCAATATGTTTGGAGGAGAAAAGGTGAGGCCTTAAATTCCAGGAATACCATGCCTACCGCCCAGAATTACCTCCAAATTCTTCAGGACAAGCTAAAATCATCAGTTGGGTCTTGGGCGCAGTTGGGTGTTCCAACAGGACAATGACCCCCAAACACACCTCAAAAGTTGTAAAGGAATGGCTAAATCAGGCTAGAATGAAGGTTTTAGAATGGCCTTACTTAAAGGTGTGGACAATGAGGTCCACTTTATTTACCGTTCTTTCAAAAACCTCCGCAACGTGACGCCACTTCCGCTCTTAGCGCCTTCAAAATAAGAGCTCGAGGCATATACTGTATAACAGCGCATAACAGGAACTTAACATCACAAAGAGGAAAGCCCATGAAAATAGGTAACAAAAGTTTATTTAATAAGAAGCCAAAAAGTGCAAAAACAATCATGTTCGTGTTGGAGGAGTTGTGAATTAGGTACACCTGCAGTCTGCAGGTGTACCTAATGTTGTGGCCCTGCAGTCATTCACAACTCCTCCAACACCAACATTATTGTTCTTGCACTTTTTGGCTTCTTATGAAATAACTTTTTTAAATAGATTCAATCTTGCACGTGGAAAGTTTAAGTGTGGGCTTTAATTGATATAACAATTCTACGGCGGGGGTGCAGGAGGCGAGCCTCAGCCAGTGCGTCTTTTGCAGCCCTTTTATGATCGCTCAGCACAAGAAATACGTTACACACATACAGTTGTTGACAAAATACACTGTACATTATATACCTCAGCTAACTAAACTATGGAAATGTATAATATAACTCATATAGCAATACAGTCTCACTGCACAGCAGGCCAGCAGTTAGCCGAGTCATTGCGCAATCCATGTTGAGGCACTGAGTGACGTGCCTCAACTGGCTGCTGATCACCGCACCGTCTCTTCTCAGTATTTGAACGGCAAATGTGAAAATTCAGCGATTTTGAATAAAAATAATCTAAAACTGGTGAAGTTAAATGGAAAATAACTTTATAGTATAATCACTGGATACATTTAACAATTTAATGTATATTTTTTTCTTTTTACATTTTTTTTCTTTCTATGATGGCCTCACCTGCCTCTAGTGACTGCACGTCACTGCTCCTGAGTATAAGTCGCACCCCAGGTCAAACTACGAAAAAAACTGCGACTTATAGTCCGAAAAATACGGTATTTCGATTTCCTCTGGCTAATAAGCTAAGCCGGCATGAACGTTGACATGTGGGACTTGTAGTTATCTTATAGCAGCTGGCTCGTGTGCAATAGCTCCCGTAGCTCGGATATTTACATATATCCGAATTTAAGTGTTACTTCTTTTATTTCATAATCATATTACAAAACAGCTAGTGTTTTTCTTCCAATTGTGGTCTTTTGGTTGTCTGCAAATACTGTGTGCTAAACCTTGAGTGTGGAAGGTAAGAAAGAGAGATACTCCTTCCTCTTATCTATCCTTATGTCCAGGTGCGGAGGACAATGGGTTTTGTGTTTGGGCTGGAGGGACAAGACTGCGAGGGTGGGAGGGAGAGAGACTTGATAGAGGAGAGGGTTTTTCATTGGAAGGGGGGCAGACCATCTTAGCGGCGCGATTGAATGTTCTATGCTGGACTGGTCTCAGTATATTGTCGGAGGCAGATATTTACATATATCCGAATTTAAGTTGTACTTCTTTTATTTCATAGTCATATTTGAAAACAGCTCGTGTTTTCCATTTCTTCCCTTGCTGCTCTGTCTGCAAGTAAACTGTGTGTGTTAACCTTGAGTTCTTTGGAATGTGTTTTGACTAGCATTTGTTTTGTCTACAGAGAGGGAACGAGAGAGAGGGTGGTGGGATCGGGAAGACGGACCATTTTGGGTGGCGCGATAGAATGTTCTGTGGTTAGACTGGTCTCAAAAAGTATATTTGCAAAGCTTTGAAAATATACAACAAAATACCTATTCTGTCTCTGGTGGTTTTTCAACTCAGCTTTAAGTGTCGTAAAGAGCTCGGGAGCGAATTGTGACTTGAATTCCCTGGGAGGAACAACTGGTCCAAAACGCAACAATATTTACAAAGCTTTGCAAATATATTACAAAATACCTATTCTGTCTCTGGTGGTTCTTCTACTCAGCTTTAAGTGTCGTAAAGAGCTTGGGAGCGAACTGCGACTTGAATTCCCTGGGAGGAACAACTGGTCCAAACGCAACAGTTTCCAAAGGTTACAATCCTGGTATTTAATTGAGTTAGGGTGAAAACTTCCATCCACTAGAAAATGCATATAATGCTGGATTACTTGTTAATAATAACATCAAATCCAACCAATTGAGTGAGTCAAGGCACAAGCTGGAACCAGTGTTGGTATTTTCAGCACTAAGAATTTCCCACTGCAGTACCTGACATTTGGTTGGAACTTTGCTCTCTGCGCTTCTGGCGCCTAACAACACAAACCCTCACCACGCATGTAAACACCACCACGCACAAAGCGGCAAAGATCCACAGCCAGATAAAAGTGCCCGTCGGCGCGGAGGAACCTTTGGTGTGGTTGTCGGGTTTAGCGTAGCCTTTGACGGACGGAGTGGTGAGGACAAAATGCCTCTCCGTTGCTTCGACGCAGTCCACCAGGTCTTTGAGCACGTAGCCGTCCTTACAGGCGCAGTAAAAACCTCCAAATGTGTTTTTACACTCTTGTTCACATGCGTCCATCAGGCATTCGTTGATGTCCTCGCAGATTTTGCCGTTTAAGATGAAGCCGTCGGGGCAGAAGCAAGCAGTGTTGGAGTTTCTCTCGCAGACGGCGGGGCATCTCTCCCGGGCACAGTGGATCTTACACCTCCTGGGGTCCGTGCGGTCGGGGGCAAATCCTCTGAAGCAGGAGCATTTGAAGCCGCCGGTGACGTCGGTGCAGTTTTGCTCACACGGGCCATCCGAGCAGCCCTTGGAGCTCCGGAAAAAATCCCCATCGGACAGTTCTTGCGCCTGGCATGCGTCTTTGTGGTGGGTTCTGCACAGGAAGCCGTCGATTCTCTCCGAGCACGGCCTTTCCGTGAGCTTCTGGTCGTCCGAAAGCGACACGCAGCGCGGCGAACAGACCCTGACAGAGTCTTTCCAGGTGACGAGAGATGGGAGGAAGTGGCTGTGTCTGCCACCAGAGGTCCACTCGTAGCCTCTCATGGGAGCCGAGAGGCTGCTGCAGGCGTCGGTCGGTAAGTACAGTCCAATCCAGAAGCTTCCGCCCAGTTCTTGCCTCACAACATCGAGTAATCTCTCATCTCCCGCTGATTGAAACGCCATTAGCTCTCCTTTCCCGGCTCGGCATCTCTGCTCGGCCGTCGTGAAATCCACCCGGTCTCGGCTGACGACCAAGCAGTCGCTCCCGATGCAAAAAGGTCTGCAAGTGGCGGTCGATTCCCAACAAAGGCCGACTCGGATGGAGCACATCAGAGGCAACGCCATGAGCGTTTGGATACGCAAGCAGGCCATGTCGCCGTGCTCTAGTTCATCTTTAAAATGTTGGCTTGTTCGTGGCCAGCTCGGGAGTCCGGCAGGATGCTGCGGAAGGAACGTTCAAGGCGGGAAGGAAATGAGATAAAGACTTAACTGCTGTGTTTTTCCAGTGTGAGGCCCAGGGACCATGGCACTTAAAACAAACTACACTACTTATATTTACACAAAACATAATTGACTCTACAGAAAACTTGGTCAATAAGAGCAAATACAGATATGTATTTATGAGTTTGTTCATAGAAAATGGATGGATGGATTATCCCAAAATCAAAGCACTCTCCACCTCACTGCTGTTTTTGTCTAACTCTTAGACATCCTTCGAACATTTCTAGTCTCATATCAGCTGGTCCATCTCAATACTACAATGGAACTTGGCTGACTCACGCTGACATAATCGGTTGTCAACATAACTGGAAACAGCCATTGTTTGAAGACAGACGTGAAAGTGTGTGACTGAGACATACGGTCGCCATCAAAAGTGTACATACACTTGTAAAGAGTCCAGTCCATAGTGGATCTAACATAATAGTGGAGAGTCCAGTCCATAGTGGATCTAACATAATAGAGTGAGAGTCCAGTCCATAGTGGATTTAACATAATAGTGAGAGTCCAGTCCATAGTGGATCTAACATAATAGTGTGAGAGTCCAGTCCATAGTGGATTTAACATAATAGTGGAGAGTCCAGTCCATAGTGGATCTAACATAATAGAGTGAGAGTCCAGTCCATAGTGGATTTAACATAATAGTGAGAGTCCAGTCCATAGTGGATCTAACATAATAGTGTGAGAGTCCAGTCCATAGTGGATTTAACATAATAGTGAGAGTCCAGTCCATAGTGGATCTAACATAATAGTGTGAGAGTCCAGTCCATAGTGGATCTAACATAATAGTGTGAGAATCCAGTCCATAGTGGATCTAACATAATATTGTGAGAGTCCAGTCCATAGTGGATCTAACATAATAGTGTGAGATTCCAGTCCATAGTGGATCTAACATAATAGTGAGAGTCCAGTCCATAGTGGATCTAACATAATATTGTGAGAGTCCAGTTCATAGTGGATCTAGCATAATAGTGTGAGAGTCCAGTTCATAGTGGATCTAACATAATAGTGAGAGTCCAGTCCATAGTGGATCTAGCATAATAGTGTGAGAGTCCAGTCCATAGTGGATCTAACATAATAGTGAGAGTCCAGTCCATAGTGGATCTAGCATAATAGTGAGAGTCCAGTCCATAGTGGATCTAACATAATAGTGAGAGTCCAGTCCATAGTGGATCTAACATAATAGTGTAAGAGTCCAGTCCATAGTGGATCTAACATAATAGTGTGAGAGTTCAGTCTATAGTGGATCTAGCATAATAGTGAGAGTCCAGTCCATAGTGGATCTAACATAATAGTGAGAGTCCAGTCCATAGTGGATCTAACATAATAGTGTGAGAATCCAGTCCATAGTGGATGTAACATAATATTGTGAGAGTCCAGTCCATAGTGGATCTAACATAATAGTGTGAGATTCCAGTCCATAGTGGATCTAACATAATAGTGAGAGTCTAGTCCATAGTGGATCTAACATAATATTGTGAGAGTCGAGTCCATAGTGGATCTAACATAATAGTGACAGTCCAGTCCATAGTGGATCTAACATTATAGTGTGAGAGTCCAGTCCATAGTGGATCTAGCATAATAGTGTGAGAGTCCAGTCCATAGTGGATCTAACATAATAGTGTGAGAGTCCAGTCCATAGTGGATCTAACATAATAGTGAGAGTCCAGTCCATAGTGGATCTAACATAATAGTGTGAGAGTCCAGTCCATAGTGGATCTAACATAATAGTGAGAGTCCAGTCCATAGTGGATCTAACATAATAGTGTGAGAGTCCAGTCCATAGTGGATCTAGCATAATAGTGTGAGAGTCCAGTCCATAGTGGATCTAACATAATAGTGAGAGTCCAGTCCATAGTGAATGTAACATAATAGTGTGAGAGTCCAGTCCAAAGTGGATCTAACATAATAGTGAGAGTCCAGTTCATAGTGGATCTAACATAATAGTGTGAGTCCAGTCCATAGTGGATCTAACATAATAGTGTGAGAGTCCAGTCCATAGTGGATCTAACATAATAGTGTGAGAGTCCAGTCCATAGTGGATCTAACATAATAGTGTGAGAGTCCAGTCCATAGTGGATCTAACATAATAGTGAGAGTCCAGTCCATAGTGGATCTAGCATAATAGTGTGAGAGTCCAGTCCATAGTGGATCTAACATAATAGTGAGAGTCCAGTCCATAGTGGATCTAGCATAATAGTGAGAGTCCAGTCCATAGTGGATCTAACATAATAGTGAGAGTCCAGTCCATAGTGGATCTAACATAATAGTGTAAGAGTCCAGTCCATAGTGGATCTAACATAATAGTGTGAGAGTTCAGTCTATAGTGGATCTAGCATAATAGTGAGAGTCCAGTCCATAGTGGATCTAACATAATAGTGAGAGTCCAGTCCATAGTGGATCTAACATAATAGTGTGAGAATCCAGTCCATAGTGGATGTAACATAATATTGTGAGAGTCCAGTCCATAGTGGATCTAACATAATAGTGTGAGATTCCAGTCCATAGTGGATCTAACATAATAGTGAGAGTCTAGTCCATAGTGGATCTAACATAATATTGTGAGAGTCGAGTCCATAGTGGATCTAACATAATAGTGACAGTCCAGTCCATAGTGGATCTAACATTATAGTGTGAGAGTCCAGTCCATAGTGGATCTAGCATAATAGTGTGAGAGTCCAGTCCATAGTGGATCTAACATAATAGTGTGAGAGTCCAGTCCATAGTGGATCTAACATAATAGTGAGAGTCCAGTCCATAGTGGATCTAACATAATAGTGTGAGAGTCCAGTCCATAGTGGATCTAACATAATAGTGAGAGTCCAGTCCATAGTGGATCTAACATAATATTGTGAGAGTCGAGTCCATAGTGGATCTAACATAATAGTGACAGTCCAGTCCATAGTGGATCTAACATTATAGTGTGAGAGTCCAGTCCATAGTGGATCTAGCATAATAGTGTGAGAGTCCAGTCCATAGTGGATCTAACATAATAGTGTGAGAGTCCAGTCCATAGTGGATCTAACATAATAGTGAGAGTCCAGTCCATAGTGGATCTAACATAATAGTGTGAGAGTCCAGTCCATAGTGGATCTAACATAATAGTGAGAGTCCAGTCCATAGTGGATCTAACATAATAGTGTGAGAGTCCAGTCCATAGTGGATCTAGCATAATAGTGTGAGAGTCCAGTCCATAGTGGATCTAACATAATAGTGAGAGTCCAGTCCATAGTGAATGTAACATAATAGTGTGAGAGTCCAGTCCAAAGTGGATCTAACATAATAGTGAGAGTCCAGTTCATAGTGGATCTAACATAATAGTGTGAGAGTCCAGTCCATAGTGGATCTAACATAATAGTGTGAGAGTCCAGTCCATAGTGGATCTAACATAATAGTGTGAGAGTCCAGTCCATAGTGGATCTAACATAATAGTGAGAGTCCAGTCCATAGTGGAGCCAGCAGGAGACCATCCCGAGTGGAGACGGGTCAGCAGCGCAGAGATGTCCCCAACCGATGCACAGTATATAAGTGTTATAATGAAGGCAACACATGGCGTAAGTGTCCATATTAGCTATATTAGCCTACTATCAAAATGACTTCAAAAGTCTTATATAAGTGTTATAATGAAGACAACACATGATGTAAGTGTCTATATTAGTTATATTAGCCTACTATCAAAATGACTAAAAGTCTTATATAAGTGTTATAATGAAGACAACACATGATGTAAGTGTCTATATTAGCTATATTAGCCTACTATGAAAATGACTTTAGAAGTCTTATATAAGTGTTATAGTGAAGGCAACACATGATGTAAGTGTCTATATTAGCTATATTAGCCTACTATCAAAATGACTTTAAAAGTCTTATATAAGTGTTATAATGAAAACAACACATGATGTAAGTGTCTATATTAGCCTACTATCAAAATGACTTTAAAAGTCTCATTTAAGTCTTATAATGAAGACAACACATGATGTAAGTGTCTATATTAGTTATATTAGCCTACTATCAAAATGACTAAAAGTCTTATATAAGTGTTATAATGAAGACAACACATGATGTAAGTGTCTATATTAGCTATATTAGCCTACTATGAAAATGACTTTAGAAGTCTTATATAAGTGTTATAGTGAAGGCAACACATGATGTAAGTGTCTATATTAGCTATATTAGCCTACTATCAAAATGACTTTAAAAGTCTTATATAAGTGTTATAATGAAAACAACACATGATGTAAGTGTCTATATTAGCCTACTATCAAAATGACTTTAAAAGTCTTATATAAGTGTTATAATGAAGACAACACATGATGTAAGTGTCAATAATAGCTGTATTAGCCTACTATCAAAACGACTTTAAAAGTCTCATATAAGTGTTATAATGACGACAACACATGACGTAAGTGTCTATATTAGCTATATTAGCCTACTATGAAAATGACTTTAGAAGTCTTATATAAGTGTTATAGTGAAGACAACACATGATGTAAGTGTCTATATTAGCCTACTATCAAAATGACTTTAAAAGTCTTATATAAGTGTTATAATGAAGGCAACACATGATGTAAGTGTCTATATTAGTTATATTAGCCTACTATCAAAACAACTTTAAAAGTCTTATATAAGTGTTATAATGAAGACAACACATGATGTAAGTGTCTATATTAGCTATATTAGCCTACTATCAAAATTACTTTAAAAGTCTTATATAAGTGTTATAATGAAGGCAACTTATGATGTAAGTGTCTATATTAGCCTACTATCAAAATGACTTTAAAAGTCTTATATAAGTGTTATAATGAAGGCAACACATGATGCAAGTGTCTATATTAGTTATATTAGCCTACTATCAAAATTACTTTAAAAGTCTTATATAAATGTTATAATGAAGGCAACACATGATGTAAGTGTCAATAATAGCTATATTAGCCTACTATTAAAATGACTTTAAAAGTCTTATATAAGTGTTATAATGAAGACAACACATGATGTAAGTGTCTATATTAGCTATATTAGCCTACTATCAAAATGACTAAAAGTCTTATATAAGTGTTATAGTGAAGGCGACACATGACGTAAGTGTCTATATTAGCTATATTAGCCTACTATCAAAATGACTTTAGAAGTCTTATATAAGTGTTATAATGAAGACAACACATGATGTAAGTGTCTATATTAGCCTACTATCAAAATGGCTTTAAAAGTCTTATATAAGTGATATAATGAAGACAACACATGCCGTAAGTGTCTATATTAGCTATATTAGCCTACTATCAAAATGACTTTAAATGAAGGCAACACATGATGTAAGTGTCTATATTAGCCTACTATCAAAATGACTTTAAAAGTCTTATATAAGTGTTATAATGAAGACAACACATGATGTAAGTGTCTATATTAGCCTACTATCAAAATGACTTTAAAAGTCTTATATAAGTGTTATAATGAAGACAACACATGATGTAAGTGTCTATATTAGCCTACTATCAAAATGACTTTAAATGAAGGCAACACATGATGTAAGTGTCTATATTAGCCTACTATCAAAATGACTTTAAAAGTCTTATACAAGTGTTATAATGAAGACAACACATGATGTAAGTGTCTATATTAGCCTACTATCAAAATGACTTTAAATGAAGGCAACACATGATGTAAGTGTCTATATTAGCTATATTAGCCTACTATCAAAATGACTTTAAAAGTCTTATATAAGTGTTATAATGAAGACGACACATGATGTAAGTGTCTATATTAGCCTACTATCAAAATGACTTTAAATGAAGGCAACACATGATGTAAGTGTCTATATTAGCCTACTATCAAAATGACTAAAAGTCTTATATAAGTGTTATAATGAAGGCAACACATGACGTAAGTGTCTATATTAGCTATATTAGCCTACTATCAAAATGACTTTAGAAGTCTTATATAAGTGTTATAATGAAGGCAACACATGACGTAAGTGTCTATATTAGCTATATTAGCCTACTATCAAAATGACTTTAGAAGTCTTATATAAGTGTTATAATGAAGGCAACACATGACGTAAGTGTCTATATTAGTTATATTAGCCTACTATGAAAATGACTTTAAAAGTCTTATATAAGTGTTGTAATGAAGGCAACACATGACGTAAGTGTCTATATTAGCTATATTAGCCTACTATGAAAATGACTTTAAAAGTCTTATATAAGTGTTATAATGAAGACAACACATGACGTACGTGTCTATATTAGTTATATTAGCCTACTATCAAAATGACTTTAAAAGTCTTATATAAGTGTTATAATGAAGGCAACACATGACGTAAGTGTCTATATTAGCTATATTAGCCTACTATCAAAATGACTTTAGAAGTCTTATATAAGTGTTATAATGAAGGCAACACATGACGTAAGTGTCTATATTAGTTATATTAGCCTACTATGAAAATGACTTTAAAAGTCTTATATAAGTGTTGTAATGAAGGCAACACATGACGTAAGTGTCTATATTAGCTATATTAGCCTACTATGAAAATGACTTTAAAAGTCTTATATAAGTGTTATAATGAAGACAACACATGATGTAAGTGTCTATATTAGTTATATTAGCCTACTATCAAAATGACTTTAAAAGTCTTATATAAGTGTTATAATGAAGGCAACTCATGATGTAAGTGTCTATATTAGCTATATTAGCCTACTATCAAAACGACTTTAAAAGTCTCATATAAGTGTTATAATGAAGACAACACATGACGTAAGTGTCTATATTAGCTATATTAGCCTACTATGAAAATGACTTTAAAAGTCTTATATAAGTGTTATAATGAAGACAACACATGACGTAAGTGTCTATATTAGCTATATTAGCCTACTATGAAAATGACTTTAAAAGTCTTATATAAGTGTTATAATGAAGACAACACATGATGTAAGTGTCTATATTAGCCTACTATCAAAATGACTTTAAATGAAGGCAACACATGATGTAAGTGTCTATATTAGCCTACTATCAAAATGACTAAAAGTCTTATATAAGTGTTATAATGAAGGCAACACATGACGTAAGTGTCTATATTAGCTATATTAGCCTACTATCAAAATGACTTTAGAAGTCTTATATAAGTGTTATAATGAAGACAACACATGATGTAAGTGTCTATATTAGCCTACTATCAAAATGACTTTAAATGAAGGCAACACATGATGTAAGTGTCTATATTAGCCTACTATCAAAATGACTAAAAGTCTTATATAAGTGTTATAATGAAGGCAACACATGACGTAAGTGTCTATATTAGCTATATTAGCCTACTATCAAAATGACTTTAGAAGTCTTATATAAGTCTTATAATGAAGGCAACACATGATGTAAGTGTCTGTATTAGCCTACTATCAAAACGACTTTAAAAGTCTTATATAAGTGTTATAATGAAGGCAACACATGACGTAAGTGTCTATATTAGCTATATTAGCCTACTATGAAAATGACTTTAGAAGTCTTATATAAGTGTTATAGTGAAGGCAACACATGATGTAAGTGTCTATATTAGTTATATTAGCCTCCTATCAAAATTACTTTAAAAGTCTTATATAAGTGTTATAATGAAGGCAACGCATGATGTAAGTGTCTGTATTAGCCTACTATCAAAACGACTTTAAAAGTCTTATATAAGTCCTATAATGAAGGCAACATATGATGTAAGTGTCTATATTAGCCTACTATCAAAACGACTTTAAAAGTCTCATATAAGTGTTATAATGAAGACAACACATGATGTAAGTGTCTATATTAGCTATATTAGCCTACTATCAAAATGACTTTAAAAGTCTTATATAAGTCTTATAATGAAGACAACAAATGATGTAAGTGTCTATATTAGTTATATTAGCCTACTATCAAAATGACTTTAAAAGTCTTATATAAGTGTTATAATGAAGGCAACACATGATGTAAGTGTCTATATTAGTTATATTAGCCTACTATCAAAATGACTTTAAATGTCTTATATAAGTGTTATAATGAAGGCAACACATGATGTAAGTGTCTATATTAGCCTACTATCAAAATGACTTTAAAAGTCTTATATAAGTGTTATAATGAAGGCAACACATGATGTAAGTGTCTATATTAGCTATATTAGCCTACTATTAAAATGACTACGTGTCATTAACAGAAATGTTGAAATGTGATTTTTATTCTACACATTTTTGCAACAATGGAAAACATTAGTAAAACTTCTCAGAAGGTGAGATAACTCCTGGAAATGGTGTGTTCACGTTAAAGGAAATGGCAGGCTGTCTTGTTTTAATAGATTTATTACAATCTTTGCAAGCTGGGTAACGTTGGCTGTGGTCTGGAACAACATGGCACAAAAACAACTATGAGTAATGCAGATAATGTGTCTATAAATTATATACAAAGAGGATAAAAGTAAAATAAATTAAATGAGTTCAAAAATACCTACAAACGAGGCATAATGATGCAATATGTACATACAGCTAGCCTAAATAGCATGTTAGCACTGATTAGCACTCCAACAAGTCAATAACACCAACAAAGCTCACCTTTGTGCATTCACGCACAGCATAAAACCTTTGGTGGACAAAATGAGACAAAGGAGGAGTGGCATAAAACACGTCTTTCTGTGGCAGCGTCGTAGAAAGTTGTACATGTAAACAGACTACGGCGAGTTCAATGTCCGCCGAAATTAGTAGGACAACATGGCGCTCGCCAAATACTCTCACCAGTGTAGCACAGGGGTGTCAAACTGGGCCACATGGAGAACAATCTACTCCCGAGTGGGCCGGACTGGTACGATCACGGCACGATAACTTAAAAATAAAGACAACTTCAGATTGTTTTCTTAGTTTAAAAAAAAAAAAATAGGGGTGTCAAAAGTACGGCCCAAGGGCCAGGACAGGTTTTATCCGGTCCGTGGGATGAGTTTGCTAATTAAAAAAAAATGACATTTTTGAATGAAACAGCTGTTTTAAATGTGTCCACTAGATGTCACAATCAGTCCAGGGAAATGATCAGACTACATAATTAACATTCTGGAATTTCATTTTGATATAATTGTTTTATTTTGATAGATTGAAATCCTCCTCTCTGAGCTGCCACCTTAACGTGGTAGAGGAGTTTGCGTGTCCCAATGATCCTAGGAGCTATGTTGTCCGGGGGCTTCCATGCCCCCTGGTAGGGTCTCCCAAGACAAACAGGTCCTAGGTGAGGGATCAGACAAAGAGCAGCTCGAAGACTTCTATGGAAATGCAAGAACCGAGACTCAGATTTCCCTCGCCCGGACGCGGGTCACCGGGGCCCCCCTCCGGAGCCAGGCCCGGAGTTGGGGCACGATGGCGAGCGCCTGGTGGCCGGGCCTGTCCCCATGGGGCCCGGCCGGGCACAGCCCGAAGAGGCAACGTGGGTCCCCCCTCCAATGGGCTCACCACCCATAGCAGGGGCCATAGAGGTCGGGTGCAATGTGAGCTGGGCGGTAGCCGAAGGCAGGGCACTTGGCGGTCCGATCCTCGGCTACAGAAGCTAGCTCTTGGGACGTGGAACGTCACCTCGCTGGGGGGGAAGGAGCCTGAGCTAGTGCGCGAGGTAGAGAAGTTCCGGTTGGATATAGTCGGACTCACCTCGACGCACAGCAAGGGCTCTGGAACCAGTTCTCTCGAGAGGGGATGGACTCTCTTCCACTCTGGCGTTGCCAGCAGTGAGAGGCGACGGGCTGGGGTGGCAATTCTTGTTGCCCCCCGGCTCAGAGCCTGCATGTTGGAGTTCAACCCGGTGGACGAGAGGGTAGCTTCCCTCCGCCTTCGGGTGGGGGGACGGGTCCTGACTGTTGTTTGCGCTTACGCGCCAAACAGCAGCTCAGAGTACCCACCCTTTTTGGATTCACTCGAGGGAGTACTTGAGAGTGCTCCCCCGAGTGATTCCCTCGTTCTACTGGGGGACTTCAACGCTCATATTGGCAACGACAGTGAAACCTGGAGAGGCGTGATTGGGAAGAATGGCCGCCCGGATCTGAACCCAAGTGGTGTTTTGTTATTGGACTTTTGTGCCCGTCACGGATTGTCCATAACGAACACCATGTTCAAGCATAAGGGTGTCCATATGTGCACTTGGCACCAGGACACCCTAGGCCGCAGTTCTATGATCGACTTTGTAGTTGTGTCATCGGATTTGCGGCCTCATGTTTTGGACACTCGGGTGAAGAGAGGGGCGGAGCTTTCTACCGATCACCACCTGGTGGTGAGTTGGCTGCGATGGTGGGGGAGGATGCCGGACAGACCTGGCAGGCCCAAACGCATTGTGAGGGTTTGCTGGGAACGTCTGGCAGAGTCTCCTGTCAGAGAGAGTTTCAATTCCCACCTCCGGAAGAACTTTGAACATGTCACGAGGGAGGTGCTGGACATTGAGTCCGAGTGGACCATGTTCCGCACCTCTATTGTCGAGGCGGCTGATTGGAGCTGTGGCCGCAAGGTAGTTGGTGCCTGTCGTGGCGGTAATCCTAGAACCCGTTGGTGGACACCGGCGGTGAGGGATGCCGTCAAGCTGAAGAAGGAGTCCTATCGGGTTCTTTTGGCTCATGGGACTCCTGAGGCAGCGGACAGGTACCGACAGGCCAAGCGGTGTGCGGCTTCAGCGGTCGCGGAGGCAAAAACTCGGACATGGGAGGAGTTCGGGGAAGCCATGGAAAACGACTTCCGGACGGCTTCGAAGCGATTCTGGACCACCATCCACCGCCTCAGGAAGGGGAAGCAGTGCACTACCAACACCGTGTATGGTGCGGATGGTGTTCTGCTGACCTCGACTGCGGAAGTTGTGGATCGGTGGAGGGAATACTTCGAAGACCTCCTCAATCCCACCAACACGTCTTCCTATGAGGAAGCAGTGCCTGAGGAATCTGTGGTGGGCTCTCCTATTTCTGGGGCTGAGGTTGCTGAGGTAGTTAAAAAGCTCCTCGGTGGCAAGGCCCCGGGGGTGGATGAGATCCGCCCGGAGTTCCTTAAGGCTCTGGATGCTGTAGGGCTGTCTTGGTTGACAAGACTCTGCAGCATCGCGTGGACATCGGGGGCAGTACCTCTGGATTGGCAGACCGGGGTGGTGGTTCCTCTCTTTAAAAAGGGGAACCGGAGGGTGTGTTCTAACTATCGTGGGATCACACTCCTCAGCCTTCCCGGTAAGGTCTATTCAGGTGTACTGGAGAGGAGGCTACGCCGGATAGTCGAACCTCGGATTCAGGAGGAACAGTGTGGTTTTCGTCCTGGTCGTGGAACTGTGGACCAGCTCTATACTCTCGGCAGGGTCCTTGAGGGTGCATGGGAGTTTGCCCAACCAGTCTACATGTGCTTTGTGGACTTGGAGAAGGCATTCGACCGTGTCCCTCGGGAAGTCCTGTGGGGAGTGCTCAGAGAGTATGGGGTTTCGGACTGTCTGATTGTGGCGGTCCGCTCCCTGTATGATCAGTGTCAGAGCTTGGTTCGCATTGCCGGCAGTAAGTCGGACACGTTTCCGGTGAGGGTTGGACTCCGCCAAGGCTGCCCTTTGTCACCGATTCTGTTCATAACTTTTATGGACAGAATTTCTAGGCGCAGTCAAGGCGTTGACGGGATCCGGTTTGGTGGCTGCAGGATTAGGTCTCTGCTTTTTGCAGATGATTTGGTCCTGATGGCTTCATCTGGCCAGGATCTTCAGCTCTCACTGGATCGGTTCGCAGCTGAGTGTGAAGCGACTGGGATGAGAATCAGCACCTCCAAGTCCGAGTCCATGGTTCTCGCCCGGAAAAGGGTGGAGTGCCATCTCCGGGTTGGGGAGGAGATCTTGCCCCAAGTGGAGGAGTTCAAGTACCTCGGAGTCTTGTTCACGAGTGAGGGAAGAGTGGATCGTGAGATCGACAGGCGGATCGGTGCGGCGTCTTCAGTAATGCGGACGCTGTATCGATCCGTTGTGGTGAAGAAGGAGCTGAGCCGGAAGGCAAAGCTCTCAATTTACCGGTCGATCTACGTTCCCATCCTCACCTATGGTCATGAGCTTTGGGTTATGACCGAAAGGACAAGATCACGGGTACAAGCGGCCGAAATGAGTTTCCTCCGCCGGGTGGCGGGGCTCTCCCTTAGAGATAGGGTGAGAAGCTCTGTCATCCGGGGGGAGCTCAAAGTAAAGCCGCTGCTCCTCCACATGGAGAGGAGCCAGATGAGGTGGTTCGGGCATCTGGTCAGGATGCCACCCGAGCGCCTCCCTAAGGAGGTGTTTAGGGCATGTCCGACCGGTAGGAGGCCACGAGGAAGACCCAGGACACGTTGGGAAGACTATGTCTCCCGGCTGGCCTGGGAACGCCTCGGGATCCCCCGGGAGGAGCTGGACGAAGTGGCTGGGGAGAGGGAAGTCTGGGCTTCCCTGCTTAGGCTGCTGCCCCCGCGACCCGACCTCGGATAAGCGGAAGAAGATGGATGGATGGATGGATGGATTGAAAATCAACATTATCACATAATGTATTCAGAAAATATAAATAAGGACAAATAAAGTATATACAGGTAAAAGCCAGTAAATTGGAATATTTTGAAAAACTTGATTTATTTCAGTAATTGCATTCAAAAGGTGTAACTTGTACATTATATTTATTCATTGCACACAGACTGATGCATTCAAATGTTTATTTCATTTAATTTTGATGATTTGAAGTGGCAACAAATGAAAATCCCAAATTCCGTGTGTCACAAAATTAGAATATTACTTAAGGCTAATACAAAAAAGGGATTTTTAGAAATGTTGGCCAACTGAAAAGTATGAAAATGAAAAATATGAGCATGTACAATACTCAATACTTGGTTGGAGCTCCTTTTGCCTCAATTACTGCGTTAATGCGGCGTGGCATGGAGTCCATGAGTTTCTGGCACTGCTCAGGTGTTATGAGAGCCCAGGTTGCTCTGATAGTGGCCTTCAACTCTTCTGCGTTTTTGGGTCTGGCATTCTGCATCTTCCTTTTCACAATACCCCACAGATTTTCTATGGGGCTAAGGTCAGGGGAGTTGGCGGGCCAATTTAGAACAGAAATACCATGGTCCGTAAACCAGGCACGGGTAGATTTTGCGCTGTGTGCAGGCGCCAAGTCCTGTTGGAACTTGAAATCTCCATCTCCATAGAGCAGGTCAGCAGCAGGAAGCATGAAGTGCTCTAAAACTTGCTGGTAGACGGCTGCGTTGACCCTGGATCTCAGGAAACAGAGTGGACCGACACCAGCAGATGACATGGCACCCCAAACCCTCACCCAACCATGCAAATTTTGCATTTCCTTTGGAAATCGAGGTCCCAGAGTCTGGAGGAAGACAGGAGAGGCACAGGATCCACGTTGCCTGAAGTCTAGTGTAAAGTTTCCACCATCAGTGATGGTTTGGGGTGCCATGTCATCTGCTGGTGTCGGTCCACTCTGTTTCCTGAGATCCAGGGTCAACACAGCCGTCTACCAGCAAGTTTTAGAGCACTTCATGCTTCCTGCTGCTGACCTGCTCTATGGAGATGGAGATTTCAAGTTCCAACAGGACTTGGCGCCTGCACACAGCGCAAAATCTACCCGTGCCTGGTTTACGGACCATGGTATTTCTGTTCTAAATTGGCCCGCCAACTCCCCTGACCTTAGCCCCATAGAAAATCTGTGGGGTATTGTGAAAAGGAAGATGCAGAATGCCAGACCCAAAAACGCAGAAGAGTTGAAGGCCACTATCAGAGCAACCTGGGCTCTCATAACACCTGAGCAGTGCCAGAAACTCATCGACTCCATGCCACGCCGCATTAACGCAGTAATTGAGGCAAAAGGAGCTCCAACCAAGTATTGAGTATTGTACATGCTCATATTTTTCATTTTCATACTTTTTTGTATTAGCCTTAAGTAATATTCTAATTTTGTGACACACGGAATTTTGGATTGTCATTTGTTGCCACTTCAAATCATCAAAATTAAATGAAATAAACATTTGAATGCATCAGTCTGTGTGCAATGAATAAATATAATGTACAAGTTACACCTTTTGAATGCAATTACTGAAATAAATCAAGTTTTTCAAAATATTCTAATTTACTGGCTTTTACCTGTATACTAGTAACTGCAACAGGTAATTGTAAAAAAATAAATACAAAATCAACATTATGATTTGTACATTTTCAGAATGTGCTTGTTCTATTTTTAAACAAAACAATCTGAAGTTGTCTTTATTTTTAAGTTATCGTGCCGTGATTTTACCAAATCTACTTAGGAGTAGATTTTTCTCCATGTGGTTCCCCCATCTAAAATGAGTTGACACCCCTGGTACAAATCATAATGTTGTTGTTTTTCTTTTTAAATTACCTGTTGCGGTTAATAGTATTCTATCTTTATTTGTCCCTGTTTATATTTTCTGAATAAATTATGTGATAATGTAATTTTCAATCTATAAAGACAAAAAACTTACCGGATGTTATTTATGTAGCATTTTCCTCGACTGGTGCACTAACATGTCATTTATTTTGTACATATGTGACATCATCTACAAAGATACAAAGAATTGCTATTGCGACATCCAGTGGACACATTTAAAACTGCAGTTTTTTTAAATTCAAAAATTCATTTTTTATACTTACCCAACTCATCTGGCGGCCCGGATAAAACCTGTTCACGGCTCTGATCCGGCCCTCGTTTGACACCCCTGGTGTAGCATGTTGAATATAAACACTGGGATTTCTAACAATTAGGACGGTTTTAAAGCCGCGGGTTGCCGACCCGAAATTAATAATGTTTGGTAAGAAAAATAGGCCGCAATGTAAACACAATGGCGTTATTTAGAACATGGCGTTATATGGTATGAGGGGCCGTTAGGGACATTATTCATGTTTATGTGAGAGCATTTCAGTAGTGTATGTAAGAGCATTTCAGTAGTGTTTATAAGAGCATTTCAGTAGTGTATGTAAGAGCATTTCAGTAGTGTTTATAAGAGTGTTTCAGTAGTGTATGTAAGAGCATTTCAGTAGTGTTTATAAGAGCATTTCAGTAGTGTATGTAAGAGCATTTCAGTAGTGTTTATAAGAGTGTTTCAGTAGTGCATGTAAGAGCATTTCAGTAGTGTTTATAAGAGTGTTTCAGTAGTGTATGTAAGAGCATTTCAGTAGTGTTTATAAGAGTGTTTCAGTAGTGTATGTAAGAGCATTTCAGTAGTGTTTATAAGAGCATTTCAGTAGTGCATGTAAGAGCATTTCAGTAGTGTTTATAAGAGTGTTTCAGTAGTGTATGTAAGAGCATTTCAGTAGTGTATGTAAGAGCATTTCAGTAGTGTTTATAAGAGCATTTCAGTAGTGTATGTAAGAGCATTTCAGTAGTGTATGTAAGAACATTTCAGTAGTGTTTATAAGAGCATTTCAGTAGTGTATGTAAGAGCATTTCAGTAGTGTATGTAAGAGCATTTCAGTAGTGTTTATAAGGGTGTTTCAGTAGTGCATGTAAGAGCATTTCAGTAGTGTTTATAAGAGTGTTTCAGTAGTGTATGTAAGAGCATTTCAGTAGTGTTTATAAGAGTGTTTCATTGTGTATGTAAGAGCATTTCAGTAGTGTTTATAAGAGCATTTCAGTAGTGTATGTAAGAGCATTTCAGTAGTGTTTATAAGAGTGTTTCAGTAGTGTATGTAAGAGCATTTCAGTAGTGTATGTAAGAGCATTTCAGTAGTGTTTATAAGAGCATTTCAGTAGTGTATGTAAGAGCATTTCAGTAGTGTATGTAAGAGCATTTCAGTAGTGTTTATAAGAGCATTTCAGTAGTGTATGTAAGAGCATTTCAGTAGTGTTTATAAGAGCATTTCAGTAGTGTATGTAAGAGCATTTTAGTAGTGTTTATAAGAGTGTTTCAGTAGTGTATGTAAGAGCATTTCAGTAGTGTTTATAAGAGCATTTCAGTAGTGTATGTAAGAGCATTTCAGTAGTGTTTATAAGAGTGTTTCAGTAGTGTATGTAAGAGCATTTCAGTAGTGTTTATAAGAGCATTTCAGTAGTGTATGTAAGAGCATTTCAGTAGTGTTTATAAGAGCGTTTCAGTAGTGTATGTAAGAGCATTTCATTAGTGTTTATAAGAGTGTTTCAGTAGTGTATGTAAGAGCATTTCAGTAGTGTTTATAAGAGCATTTCAGTAGTGTATGTAAGAGCATTTCAGTAGTGTATGTAAGAGCATTTCAGTAGTGTATGTAAGAGCATTTCAGTAGTGTATGTAAGAGCATTTCAGTAGTGTTTATAAGAGCATTTCAGTAGTGTATGTAAGAGCATTTCAGTAG
Source organism: Nerophis lumbriciformis (assembly GCF_033978685.3). Taxonomy (NCBI): domain Eukaryota; kingdom Metazoa; phylum Chordata; class Actinopteri; order Syngnathiformes; family Syngnathidae; genus Nerophis; species Nerophis lumbriciformis. The sequence goes on from NC_084573.2 coordinate 38,429,784, forward strand.
TGTTTATAAGAGCATTTCAGTAGTGTATGTAAGAGCATTTCAGTAGTGTATGTAAGAGCATTTCAGTAGTGTTTATAAGAGCATTTCAGTAGTGTATGTAAGAGCATTTCAGTAGTGTATGTAAGAGCATTTCAGTAGTGTTTATAAGAGCATTTCAGTAGTGTATGAAAGAGCATTTCAGTAGTGTTTATAAGAGCATTTCAGTAGTGTATGTAAGAGCATTTCAGTAGTGTATGTAAGAGCATTTCAGTAGTGTTTATAAGAGCATTTCAGTAGTGTATGTAAGAGCATTTCAGTAGTGTTTATAAGAGCATTTCAGTAGTGTATGTAAGAGCATTTTAGTAGTGTTTATAAGAGTGTTTCAGTAGTGTATGTAAGAGCATTTCAGTAGTGTTTATAAGAGCATTTCAGTAGTGTATGTAAGAGCATTTCAGTAGTGTTTATAAGAGTGTTTCAGTAGTGTATGTAAGAGCATTTCAGTAGTGTTTATAAGAGCATTTCAGTAGTGTATGTAAGAGCATTTCAGTAGTGTTTATAAGAGCGTTTCAGTAGTGTATGTAAGAGCATTTCATTAGTGTTTATAAGAGTGTTTCAGTAGTGTATGTAAGAGCATTTCAGTAGTGTTTATAAGAGCATTTCAGTAGTGTATGTAAGAGCATTTCAGTAGTGTATGTAAGAGCATTTCAGTAGTGTATGTAAGAGCATTTCAGTAGTGTATGTAAGAGCATTTCAGTAGTGTTTATAAGAGCATTTCAGTAGTGTATGTAAGAGCATTTCAGTAGTGTTTATAAGAGCATTTCAGTAGTGTATGTAAGAGCATTTCAGTAGTGTATGTAAGAGCATTTCAGTAGTGTTTATAAGAGCATTTCAGTAGTGTATGTAAGAGCATTTCAGTAGTGTATGTAAGAGCATTTCAGTAGTGTTTATAAGAGCATTTCAGTAGTGTATGAAAGAGCATTTCAGTAGTGTTTATAAGAGCATTTCAGTAGTGTATGTAAGAGCATTTCAGTAGTGTATGTAAGAGCATTTCAGTAGTGTATGTAAGAGCATTTCAGTAGTGTTTATAAGAGCATTTCAGTAGTGCATGTAAGAGCATTTCAGTAGTGTTTATAAGAGCATTTCAGTAGTGTATGTAAGAGCATTTCAGTAGTGTATGTAAGAGCATTTCAGTAGTGTTTATAAAAGCATTTCAGTAGTGTATGTAAGAGCATTTCAGTAGTGTATGTAAGAGCATTTCAGTAGTGTTTATAAGAGCATTTCAGTAGTGCATGTAAGAGCATTTCAGTAGTGTTTATAAGAGCATTTCAGTAGTGCATGTAAGAGCATTTCAGTAGTGTTTATAAGAGCATTTCAGTAGTGCATGTAAGAGCATTTCAGTAGTGTTTATAAGAGTGTTTCAAAAAGATTTCAGTTGTTTGTGTGAGAGCATTTCAGTAGTGTATGTAAGAGGTAATTCTGAATAATGTCCCTAACGGCCCCTCATAATATGGGAGTGCACTGTCTCCAACTGTGAGTGTCATCAGTAGACTGTTTTGACCAACGGCTCTTTGCTGACATACTTTTTTTCTCTATTTCTGATAATACAGTGGTGGTCAAAAGTGTACATACACGTGTAAAGAACATCATGCCACACTTTGAATCAAAACCAAACAAGAATGACAAACCCATTTCGGGAGAACATCTGCACCTTAACACAACATAAACACAACAGAACAAATACCCAGAATCCCATGCAGCCCTGACTCTTCCGGGCTACATTATACACCCCTGCTACCACCAAACCCCGCCCCTACCCCAACCCTGCTCCCTCACACACCATTTTTGTGGCTCCCATTGTTTTCTTTAATTTGTGAAACTGGTCAAAATGGCTCTTTGACTGGTAAAAGTTGCCGACCCCTGTTCTAGCCTGATTCCTTTACCACTTTTGAGGTGTGTTTGGGGTCATTGTCCTGTTGGAACACCCAACTGCGCCCAAGACCCAACTGATGATTTTAGCCTGTCCTGAACAATTCATCATCATCATCATTTCTTTTTGTTCCTTTCATGAAAAAGCATATATACAAGCCACGTACAGTTGACACTTTCATTGTTTTTTGTTTCTTATACACCTTCTCAATTTTCACATTGTTCATGGATAAACTAACTTCTATCTTTCTTTTATTACTGAATTCTGAGGTAATCCTGCTTTTTCATTGTCCCATTAACTCTCTGTAAAGCAGCAGTTCCATTGGCAGCAAAACAGGCCCAGAGCATAATACTACCACCACCGTGCTTGACGGTAGGCATGGTGTTCCTGGGATTAAAGGCCTCACCTTGCTCATTGTCATTTCTGTATTATTTTTTATTTTTCGCTAACTGCTTATTTGCTATTACTTTTACCATCATGTTTGTACATGTCGTATTTGCTGATGTTGCTCTATTGTTGTTGTTGTTGTTGTTTGCTGTTGTTGTTTTTGTCTCTCTGTCTAATCCCCCTCTTGTCCCCACAATTTCCCCCTCTGTCTTCTTTTTTTTCCTCTTTCTATCCCCTCCTGCTCTGGCCCGGCTGCACTAAATGATAATATAAATACATTTAATAAAGTCAAATACAAATAAGGTAACAAGAGAAGTATCCTACCTTTCTCTTTTGTAAAGTAAATCTGAACAGCCGACATGGGCATCTACATCAACTATATGATTTGCCTGAGAAGCTGGACAGGACACAAAAAAAAAAAAAAAGGCCTCACCTTTTCTCCTCCAAACATATTGCGGGGTATTGTGGCCAAACAGCTCCATTTTTGTTTCATCTGACCACAGAACTTTTCCTCTAGAACAGTGGTTCTCAACCTTTTTTCAGTGATGTACCCCCTGTTGAATTTTTTTTTTTTAATTCAGGTATCCCCTAATCTGAGCAAAGCATTTTTGGTTGAAAAAAAAAGAGATAAAGAAGTAAAATACAGCACTATGTCATCAGTTTCTGATTTATTAAATTGTATAACAGCGCAAAATATTGCTCATTTGTAGTGGTCTTTCTTGAACTATTTGGAAAAAAAGATTTATTTATATTTATAAAGGATTTTTAAATTGTTGCTCTTTTTAGAATATTTAAAAAAAAAAATCTCACGTACCCCTTGGTACACCTTCAAGTACCCCCAGGGGAGAACCACTGTTCTAGAAGGGTTATCTTTGTCCATGTGATGTCAGATGAAACAAAAAATGGAGCTGTTTGGCCACAATACCCAGCAATATGTTTGGAGGAGAAAAGGTGAGGCCTTTAATCCCAGGAACACCAATTCCTACCGTCAAGCATGGTGAAGGTAGTATTATGCTCTGGGCCTGTTTTGCTGCCAATGGAACTGCTGCTTTAAATGGGACAATGAAAAAGGAGGATTAGCTCCAAATTCTTCAGAGCAAGCTAAAATCATCAGTTGGGCGCAGTTGGGTGTTCCAACAGAACAATGACCCCCAAACACACCTCAAAAGTGGTAAAGGAATCAGGCTAGAATGAAGGTTTTAGAATGGCCTTCCCAAAGTCCTGACTTAAAGGTGTGGACAATGCTGAAGAAACAAGTCCATGTCAGAAAAGCAACACATTTAGCTGAACTACAGCAATTTTGTGGTCAAGTGGTCAAGCAGAAGCTTGTGGATGGCTACCAAAAGCGCCTTATTGCAGGTAAACTTGCCAAGGGACATGTAAGCAAATATTAACATTGCTGTATGTATACTTTTGACCCTCACATTTTCAGTAGACCCATAATAAATTCATAAAAGAAGCAAGTTTGTCCACAACACAAACTGATTTTTGATAGTAATTAATCCTTCGGGCTAAATGTTGTCGACAAAAGCGGTCAACAATGGCACTTTTTTAATACTCGATAGGTTTCACTGTACAAACAACTTTGTCAACAAAGCAGTCATAGCCAGACTGCCAATAGTTGCTTTGACCCACATAAAAACATTTCTCTGTACAAGAATTTACATTTTACAGTCCAAAAAAACAAAAAAAAATACTTTAAGACCACTATTATTCCGGTTCTCGCCCGGAAAAGGGTGGAGTGCCATCTCCGGGTTGGGGAGGAGATCTTGCCCCAAGTGGAGGAGTTCAAGTACCTCAGAGTCTTGTTCACGAGTGAGGGAAGAGTGGATGGTGAGATCGACAGGCGGATCGGTGCGGCGTCTTCAGTAATGCGGACGCTGTATCGATCCGTTGTGGTGAAGAAGGAGCTGAGCCGGAAGCCAAAGCTCTCAATTTACCGGTCGATCCACGTTCCCATCCTCACCTATGGTCATGAGCTTTGGGTTATGACCGAAAGGACAAGATCACGGGTACAAGCGGCCCAAATGAGTTTCCTCCGCCGAGTGGCGGGTCTCTCCCTTAGAGATAGGGTGAGAAGCTCTGCCATCCGGGGGGAGCTCAAAGTAAAGCCGCTGCTCCTCCACATGGAGAGGAGCCAGATGAGTCATCATCTGGTCAGGATGCCACCCGAACGCCTCCCTAGGGAGGTGTTTAGGGCACGTCCGACCGGTAGGAGGCCACGGTGAAGACTCAGGAATCATTGGGAAGACTACGTCTCCCGGCTGGCCTGGGAACGCCTCTGGACCCCCCCGGGAAGAGCTGGATGAAGTGGCTGGGGAAAGGAAAGTCTGGGCTTTCCTGCTTAGGCTGCGACCTCGGATAAGCGGAAGAAGATGGATGGATGGATGGATGGATATCATTGTCATATTCTTGTGCTGGCAATCAACAACAGGTCAACCCTAGAGTTGACTGTGAGTGCATGGGAGTGTGCAAGGAATCAGAAAGAAAGAGAACATAAAAATGCATGAAGATAAATTATACAGACAACGACGGCAGTTCCCTCCATGAGGTCATAGGTCATCAGTTAAAATGGACTCATAGAGTTTCTCGAGGCGTGGGTCTAAACCCGAGGAAACCCAACAATAACCGTCCGTCGCTGTTTTCTTTGCTTCCTTCCTAGCCCGACTGCAGCGGACAATGGCGACGGTCATTGTTGCCAGGACCAAAAGCAGCAAAGGAACGACTGAGCCCAGCACACAGATCAGCACTCTGGAGCTGGCCGCCTTGGCGCTGGCGGCCAGGGACGCGTTGCTCGGCGTGACAGTCGGCACGTGCGGGAGAGAAACATCCGCGGGAGTGGATCTCTGGAGCTCCACTGCCATCGTAGACACGGTCTCGGTGACGGTCGCATGTGTCGCCTGCCCCTTTAACTCATCGGTCATGTCCGGAACACAGTCTGTTCCGGTGGTGTCCGCACGCAATCCCTTGGGGCATACGCACCTGAAACTCCCTTCGGTGTTGACGCATTCGAAGAGACAGCGCTCGGCGGTGCATTCGTCGACGTCCGTGCACGAGTAGCCGTCCTCTGACAATGTGAAGCCATCTTGGCAGTAGCAGAAGAAGGATCCGAGTGTGTTCAAGCAGCTGTGTTCACATTTGGAGTGTGCACACTCGTCTAAATCCAGACATTTGCCATGAAGCATATGGAAGCCATCCTTACATGCACACACGTAGCTGCCATGTGTGTTGACACACGAATGATCAGGGCATGCGTGCGGTTCTTGGCACTCATCAGAGTCAGAGCAGTTACGTAGGTTTGCCTCCAGTTTGAACCCGTCCGGACACTTGCAGACCGGTCCAGACTCCCCCACAGAGCACTCGTATTCACAAGCGTCCGCGGCGCACACGTCTTGTTTCTTACAAGAACGTCCATCCTCCTCAATGGTGAAACCTTGGTTACAGAGGCATCGGACCTGATCCGAGTCCTGCAGGCACAGATGTTCACACCCGCCGTTGTTGACCGCACATTCCCCCTTCTCGGTCTCACAAAACGGACCTTGCACAGTCCACTGATACTCATCGTTGCTCCGCATGCACACAGAAAAGTGTGACTCCTGAGCACCGCACGTGACCTTGGCGTATGTTCCGAGCGGCAGGGATTTGATCTCAGCTCGCAGGGGTTCCTCGGAGAAAGGAGCCGTGTACGATATACGTCCGGAGCCCGACAGAAGCAGCGCGTCGCACATTCCTTTGAAGTAAAACTTACACACATAAAAGGCGGGAGTTTTGCAAGGTCCGGCGGTCCATTTCAAAGGGTTCTCACCTGTGGGATTGTAGCTAACCCGCACACATCGCTCAGTGCACGTGTCCACGGGCTCTTTCTCCCAGTTGGAGAAGTGCGAGTCTTCCCCCCCAGAGATCCACTTGAAGCCTCTGAGCGGCTGGTCGGCTAACACACAATCCCCTTTATGCAGCTTCAACCCGATCCAGAACTTGAAATGCTTGTCCTGCCGGATCAATGAGAGGAGAGAGAGGAGATGATGGTCCTCTTCTTTGTCTTTGACTGTCATCAGGTAGCCTCCATTATCGAAACAGCTTCGATTGGCCTTGTCGAAGCTCACCTTCTGCGTGTGTAGCGTGAAGCAGGCGTCGGAAGTGCACATTGTTTCATATCCAATGGCAAGAAATCCTCCAAAGCGGGCGATGAGCAGCAGGGCTAGAACAGTCGGCCGCATTGTCGCACTCACCACGGCAATTCAAACTGACGAGTCCTGAGAGTTTTCATGTGGACTGGGAGCAATGTTTGGAGTTCCTTTGTGCTGGCGGGGCTCTGAAAGTACCGTTCGTGTTGCTGTATCCTGTTTGGGACAATGTTTAGCTGCAGTTATGGCTCCTTTCTTTTCTGCTCCGCTGACTATTTCCGTTTGTGGCTAGAAAACAATGGTGCCCTCCGCGGTGTTTTGACTGCTTCTCCAGATGTCTCCGGCCCCAACGGACTTTGGGCTTTCAAGCTGACTCCCTTGATTGTAGTGAGTCACAATGCTCATGCATGCTGGGGGTCATATGGCCTCAGACGGGTCGTGACATCACAATTGGAAAGTGAAGATGGATGCATGGGGAGGAAACAAGTCAGTGAGCTTTGCCATCCTGCCAACTGTCTAAAACTTCAAAAAGTTTTACTATTGTTTTTGTGTTTTTATTATCTATACCTCTCCATGTTAGAACATCCATAGACCGATATCTGTCTTATATACAAAACCCAAAAGCAGTGAAGTTGTCACGTTGTGTAAATGGTAAATAAAAAGAGAATACAACAAATCCTTTTCAACTTATATTCAATTGAATAGACTGCAAAGACAAGACATTTAATAATAATCATGAACTTAGATGACAGACAGAGTTTCTAGGCGCAGTCAAGGCGTTGAGGGTATCTGGTTTGGTGGCTGCAGGATTAGGTCTCTGCTATTTGCAGATGATGTGGTCCTGATGGCTTCCTCCGGCCAAGATCTTCAGCTCTCACTGGATCGGTTCGCAGCCGAGTGTGAAGCGACTGGGATGGGAATCAGCACCTCCAAGTCCGAGTCCATGGTTCTCTCCCGGAAAAGGGTGGAGTTCCATCTCCGGGTTGGGGAGGAGATCTTGCCCCAAGTGGAGGAGTTCAAGTACCTCGGAGTCTTGTTCACGAGTGAGGGAAGAGTGGATCGTGAGATCGACAGGCGGATCGGTGCGGCGTCTTCAGTAATGCGGACGCTCTATCGATCCGTTGTGGTGAAGAAGGAGCTGAGCCGGACGGCAAAGCTCTCGATTTACTGGTCGATCTACGTTCCCATCCTCACCTATGGTCATGAGGTTTGGGTCATGACCGAAAGGACAAGATCACGGGTACAAGCGGCCGAAATGAGTTTCCTCCGCCGAGTGGCGGGGCTCTCCCTTAGAGATAGGGTGAGAAGCTCTGTCATCCGGGGGGAGCTCAAAGTAAAGCTGCTGCTCCTCCACATGGAGAGGAGCCAGATGAGGTGGTTCGGGCATCTGGTCAGGATGCCACCCGAACGCCTTCCTAGGAAGGTGTTTCGGGCACGTCCGACCGGTAGGAGGCCACGGGGAAGACCCAGGACACGTTGGGAAGACTATGTCTCCCGGCTGGCCTGGAAACGCCTCGGGATCCCCCGGGAGGAGCTGGACGAAGTGGCTGGGGAGAGGGAAGCCCAGACTTCCCTGCTTAAGCTGCTGCCCCCGCGACCCGACCTCGGATAAGCGGAAGAAGATGGATGGATGGATGGATGAACTTAGAATGTAATGGCAGCAACTCATTGCAAAATAGTTGTCACAGGAGCATTTTTACAACTGTGTTTCATGGCCTTTCCTTTTACCAACACTCAGTAAAGGTTTGGGAACTGAGGAGACACATTTTTGAAGTGGAATTCTTTCCCATTCTTGCTTGATGTACAGCTTAAGTTGTTCAACAGTCTCCCTTCTCATATTTTAGCCTTCACACATTTTCAATGTTTGGACTACAGGCAGGCCAGTCTAGTACCCCCACTCTTTTACTATGAAGCCACACTGTTGTAACACGTGGCTTGGCATTGTCTTGCTGAAATAAGCAGGGGCGTCCATGATAACGTTGCTTGGATGTTGCTCCAAAACCTGTATGTACCTTTCAGCATAAATGGTGCCTTCACAGATGTGTAAGTTACCCATGTCTTGGGCACTAATACACCCCCATTCCATCACACATGCTGCCTTTTACACTTTGACCCTAGAACGGTCCGGATGGTTCTTTTCCTCTTTGGTCCGGAGGACACAACGTCTACAGTTTTCAGAAACAATTTGAAATGTGGACTCGTCAGACCACAGAACACTTTTCCACTTTGCATCAGTCCATCTTAGATGAGCTCAGGCCCAGCGAAGCCGACGGCGTTTCTGGGTGTTGTTGATAAACGTTTTCCGCCTTGCATAGGAGAGTTTTAACTTGCACTTACAGATGTAGCGACCGACTGTAGTTACTGACAGTGGGTTTCTGAAGTGTTCCTAAGCCTATGTGGTGATATCCTTTACACACTGATGTCGCTTGTTGGTGCAGTACGGCCTGAGGGATGGAAGGTCACGGGCTTAGCTGCTTACGTGCAGTGATTTCTCCAGATTCTCTGAACCCTTTGATGATATTACGGAGCGTAGATGGTGAAATCCCTAAATTCCTTGCAATAGCTGGTTGAGAAAGGTTTTTCTTAAACTGTTCAACAATTTGCTCAGGCATTTGTTGACAAAGCGGTGACCCTCACCCCATCCTTTCTTGTGAAAGACTGAGCATTTTTTGGGAAGCTGTTTTTATACCCAATGATGGCACCCACCTGTTCCCAATTAGCCTGCACACCTGTGGGATGTTCCAAATTAGTGTTTGATGAGCATTCCTCAACTTTATCAGTATTTATTGCCACCTTTCCCAACTTCTTTGTCACGTGTTGCTGGCATCAAATTCTAAAGTTAATGATTATTTGCAAAAAAAAATAAATAAAGTTTATGAGTTTGAACATCAAATATGTTGTCTTTGTAGCATATTCAACTGAATATGGGTTGAAAATGATTTGCAAATCATTGTATTCCGTTTATATTTACATTTAACACAAATTCCCAACTCATATGGAAATGGGGTTTGTAAAATAAAGAATGCTCATACAATACATATAATGTTTACATATTTGGAACAAACATTTTTTTTATTAACACATTGGTTACACAACTTCATGTATGTGGAAATAGCTTAGTGTGAAGCACCATTTTTTATTTGTTGTATTTAGCTTGTTATAAGCACATCAATCTACACTAACAATCGGGGTGAGTTCACAATAACATAATAACATTTCAAATCACATTACAATTCTTTAAACACTGCATTTTTTTTACTGTTAAAGGGGAACATTATCACAATTTCAGAAGGGTTAAAACCATTAAAAATCAGTTCCCAGTGGCTTATTTTATTTTTCGAAGTTTTTTTTCAAAATTTTACCCATCACGCAATACCCCTAAAAAAAGCTTCAAAGTGCCTGATTTTAACCATCGTTATATACACCCGTCCATTTTCCTGTGACGTCACATAGTGATGCCAACACAAACAAACATGGCGCATAGAACAGCAAGCTATAGCGACATTAGCTCGGATTCAGACTCGGATTTCAGCGGCTTAAGCGATTCAACAGATTACGCATGTATTGAAACGGATGGTTGTAGTGTGGAGGCAGGTAGCGAAAACCAAATTGAAGAAGAAACTGAAGCTATTGAGCCATATCGGTTTGAACCGTATGCAAGCGAAACCCACGAAAACGACACGACAGCCAGCGACACGGGAGAAAGCGAGGACGAATTGGGCGATCGCCTTCTAACCAACGATTGGTATGTGTTTGTTTGGCATTAAAGGAAACTAACAACTATGAACTAGGTTTACAGCATATGAAATACATTTGGCAACAACATGCACTTTGAGAGTGCAGACAGCCCAATTTTCATCAATTAATATATTCTGTAGACATACCCTCATCCGCGCTCTTTTCCTGAAACTAACAACTATGAACTAGGTTTACAGCATATGAAATACATTTGGCAACAACATGCACTTTGAGAGTGCAGACAGCCCAATTTTCATCAATTAATATATTCTGTAGACATACCCTCATCCGCGCTCTTTTCCTGAAACTAACAACTATGAACTAGGTTTACAGCATATGAAATACATTTGGCAACAACGTGCACTTTGAGAGTGCAGACAGCCCATTTCAGGCGCGCTAAGAACATATATTTTTTCCACGATTTCAGCACTCAGGTTAACCATACCTAAATAGACACAACATACTGCATTACACAAGACTACCCGAATGTACTCGAATGATTGAAAAAAAAAAAAGTTTTTTAAGCTAAATTATTGGTAAACACAGTTTATGTATAATAATTTACGTAAAACCGCGAGTAATGAATAAAGTTTTCATCAATTAATATATTCTGTAGACACACCCTCATCCGTTCTCTTTTCCTGAAAGCTGATTTGTCCAGTTTTGGAGTTGATGTCAGCAGGCCAGGGAAGCTAGGGTCGATATTCTTCTCTTGATCATCTTCGGTGGCATAAGGGACGGTTGCCATCTCTGTCGTAGCATAGCTTTCGTCGGTAAAGTGTGCGGAACAAACGACTGACCATTTCGTCGGCTTTCCCCACACCCTCGTATTTTGAACACATTTCGTCCAATTTCTTGCCACTTTCGCATCTTTGGGCCACTGGTGCAACTTGAATCCGTCCCTGTTCACGTTGTGACGTCATCACTCCGAGAGCGAATATTAAAAAGGCGTTTAATTCGCCAAAATTCACCCATTTAGAGTTCGGAAATCGGTTAAAAAAATATATGGTCTTTTTTCTGCAACATCAAGGTATTAGAGATGCGCGGTTTGCGGACACAACTGCGGAGTCCGCGGGTCGGGCGGTTGAAATAAAAAAATAAAAAAAGATTTTATCCGCGGGTCGGGTCGGGTCGGGTCGGGTCGGGCGGTTGAAATAAAAAAAAATTAGATTTTAAATAGATTCAGGCGGGTGGCAGTTAAACCAATATATATACATAGTTAAATGTTGTTACCCACATACGAAAAACGAGCAGGCACCTGCAGCATATGCCACAACAGAAGAAGAAGAAAAAAAAAGAGATGGCAACGCCGGCAGCAAACGTGGTACGCGACAAACTAAAAAAGGAATACTAAAGACCAGGGGAAAAAAAGGCCAGAAAAGTTCAGCGTGGACTCGTTTTTATGAGGTTGTAAATCAGGATGATAGTAATGCTGGCTACGTGATTTGCAAGAGCCGCGACGCTGTTTATGTCTACGACAGTCACAAAACCGGGACATCTAACATGGTGCATCACATTTGTGCAAATCCCCGAACCTCCACAAACACCCTGAGCATGAGCAGTTTCGTCCGCCGTGATCCCAGAAGAGTGCCACAGGATGTTAAAACAAGATAGAACGCAGCAGTTTGAGTGGCGCGAGCGCGCTTGGAGGTGCGCTCAGCGCGGCTCCCAGATGATTGCGCACTGGTGTGCGTCTGGGCCGTGACAGCGTGGCACGCATTGAATGTCTCTGCTACATTGGATCAGTCTCCTTTCTTTAACAGGCAAAAGCTTTATAACCTCACTAATGCCTTGCATCGTCTATATTAGATATATAACAACGGGCGGGTGCGGTTTTGATTAAATGTTAGTTCGGGTGGATGCGGATGGTTGACGACTTTTGTGATGCGGTTGCGGATGAAATAATTGCCTATCCGCGCATCTCTACAAGGTATATATTGACGCTTACATAGGTCTGGTGATAATGTTCCCCTTTAAGACATACTGTACGTCCGGCTGGGTGTACTGACAATGCAAAAACTAGATTCCCATTTTCTTATTTAAGTGGAATTTTGAAAACCTGTTTTCCTGCTAAAATCAGAAACATTCGCCACACCCCTAATGTTCTCTAAAAAAATATACAATAGCTTGGGAGGACTTTTTCACAAGCTAATGCCCTTTTGAGCTGAATAGCAAGAGGTAGAATACACCCTGGACACTAGACTTTTTACACACTTCACTTTCACTATTTTCCTAGCAAATTCCCAAAGGTTTCTTCAAAATTTATATTTTTTCATCTCCCTGGCTTTCTATTTAATTATTTTTTTTTACCTAATATCAAGTCTGACCTATTCTTGTCTGTTTACATGGCATTAATCAATGTGCTAGGTTACCACGCCCCAGAAAACATAGGGCTGGGGCCGACTGTTCGGCCGTGAGGGCCGCCGAAAAACATCTGTTTTTCAGCTGTGGTACTCAGTTGTAACACACTTTACCACCACTTGTGGCAGTAATGACCACATCGAACAAGCAGAAGAAGTCTCGAGCTAAAGTCTTAAAAGTTTAAGTGCAAAAAGTAGGACTAAGTATTCTTTAGCGCATACTTGCCAACCCTCCCGGATTTTCCGGGAGACTCCCGAAATTCAGCGCCTCTCCCGAAAACCTCCCGGGACAGATTTTCTGCCGAAATTCAGGCGGACTCCGCTAACCCAGAATATAAACAGAATACCTGCCCAATCACGTTATAACTGTAGAATGATGGAGGGCGAGTTCTTGGTTTCTTATGTGGGTTTATTGTTAGGCAGTTTCATTAACGTCCTCCCAGCGCGGCAACAACACACAACAACAGCAGCAGTCACGTTTTTGTATACCGTAAAGCAGTTCGTCTGCCGTAAACAGCAATGTTGTGATACTCTTAAACAGGACAATACTGCCATCTAGTGCATTTGATGAAAGCACTGTTGTGCGTGCCACACAGCAATGCATCATCAGAGAGGGTGTTCAGCATGGTTCGAAAAATAGTGACAGAGAATAGAACAAGGATGGACAATTCAACCCTTAACTCAACAATGAGTAGATGAGTGTTATGTGTGTGTAGATGTGTAAATAAATGAACACTGAAATTCAAGTATTTATTTTATATATATATATATATATATATATATAGCTAGAATTCACTGAACGTCAAGTATTTCTTATATATATATCTATATATATCTATATCTATATCTATATATATCTATATCTATATATATATATATATATATATATATATATATGAAATACTTGACTTGGTGAATTCTAGCTGTAAATATACTCCTCCCCTTTTAGCCACGCTCCCAACCACGCCCCCGTCCCACTCGACCACGCCCACCCGTTCCCCCCTCCCCCCACCTCCCGAAATCGGAGGTCTCAAGGTTGGCAAGTATGCTTTAGCGGTATATTTGATTAGTATTTATTTGGTAATCAGCCTGACCTAAGCCTTAGTAATAATATTTGATTAACAGTTGTATCATTTGACAAGGTTTATACTGATGAACTGTAAATAGGATAAATATAATTATTGAATGCCGTTAAAATCAAGAGATAAGATGACTAATTCAGTGTTAGTATTTGAGTGGGCCCCAAGGTCAAAAAGGTTCCTGGTTTACAATGTGTGTTTATTGTCTGTATGTAGACCAGTTCCAAAGAACACGATTATAAGCTAAAAACTACACCTGACTTCTTCACAGCTTCTTCAAAGGCTGCATTTGTATTTAGTTTTTATCATTTTAATGTCAATATGTACAGAATGTCTGTACTAATTAAGAACTACATTGTATTTAATCTATTTTACATCATCCATCCATCTTCTTCCGCTTATCCGAGGTCGGGTCGCGGGGGCAGCAGCCTAAGCAGGGAAGCCCAGACTTCCCTCTCCCCAGCCACTTCATCCAGCTCCTCCCGGGGGATCCCGAGGTGTTCCCAGGCCAGCCGAGAGACATAGTCTTCCCAACGTGTCCTGGGTCTTCCCCGTGGCTTCCTACCGGTCGGACGTGTCCGAAACACCTCCCGAGGGAGGCGTTCGGGTGGCATCCTGACCAGATGCCCGAACCACCTCATCTGGCTCCTCTCCATGTGGAGGAGCAGCGGCTTTACTTTGAGTTCCTCCCGGATGACAGAGCTTCTCACCCTATCTCTAAGGGAGAGACCCGCCACCCGGCGGAGGAAACTCATTTCGGCCGCTTGTACCCGTGATCTTATCCTTTTGGTCATGACCCAAAGCTCATGACCATAGGTGAGGATGGGAACGTAGATCGACCGGTAAATCGAGAGCTTTGCCTTCTGGCTAAGCTCCTTCTTCACCACAACTGATCGATACAGCGTCCGCATTACTGAAGACGCCGCACCAATCCGCCTGTCGATCTCACCATCCACTCTTCCCTCACTCGTGAACAAGACTCTCAGGTACTTGAACTCCTCCACTTGGGGCAAGATCTCCTCCCCAACCCGGAGATGGCACTCCACCCTTTTCCGGGCGAGAACCATGGACTCGGATTTGGAGGTGCTGATTCCCATCCCAGTCGCTTCACACTCGGCTGCGAACCGATCCAGTGAGAGCTGAAGATCTTGGCCAGATGAAGCCATCAGGACCACATCATCTGCAAAAAGCAGAGACCTAATCCTGCAGCCACCAAACCAGATACCCTCAACGCCCTGACTGCGCCTAGAAATTCTGTCCATAAAGGTTATGAACAGAATGGGTGACAAAGGGCAGCCTTGGCGGAGTCCAACCCTCACTGGAAACGTGTCCGACTTACTGCCGGCAATGCGGACCAAGCTCTGGCACTGATCATACAGGGAGCGAACCGCCACAATAAGACAGTCCGTTACCCCATACTCTCTGAGCACTCCCCACAGGATTTCCCGGGGGACACGGTCGAATGCCTTCTCCAAGTCCACAAAGCACATGTAGACTGGTTGAGCAAACTCCCATGCACCCTCAAGGACCCTGCCCAGAGTATAGTATATTTTACATCATGTTTAACCAAATAAAGTGATACACCTTTCAATATTGGAGTATTTTTTTTACTGTTATTTCTAATTACTAAAGTCAGTTAACAAATATTGAAATTACATTCTCAATTTGTTCTCATATTTCCCAAATTTGAGCTACGAGAGCTTTGGTAAGACATTTAAGAGAAATAATCAAGACATGAGAAAGACATACGATAAATATGTATATTTTAGTGGTGATATTTCTTAAAATTGGTCTCAAACATGTCATTTTCTTTACTTTAATACTCCTTCAAAATAAGTGAGACATAATCGAGATCAGTAGCACACGCATTTGATCGCTCCTCACTTCTCAAATATTGCTCGAATGGTTATCGCAACTCAACTTTGTCTCAATGATCACAGAACGAGACAAATAGGAGAAGCTCAAATTGATCTAGATACATGTTTGCTGTAGGTGCACATTCCCCGGGTTTCAATAAATGACTCGGAATTGTGTGGTCCAGTGAAAACCCAAATGACTACCTAGGTAAACAGATACTGGTGGTAAACGTTTCTGGGATGGTTGGTAGAAAAGGGCTGTTGTGTAGTATTGTACTGTTTACACCAAGTGTCCCATCGAGGTGCTACGGTCAGTCTTGTTGCCGGTCAAAGGTTTCGTACCGCCAAAGTTCTTTTGCGGTCCTTGTCAAACACTTTACCAGAGCGAAGTGCCGACACCAAGTCGTCAAAGTCGCCGTCCTCATCGCCTTCCACGTTTATTTGAGCTTTCCTTGCCTTCTGCTCCCTGTCTTTCTTCATCTGGAGGGTAGAGGGATGACAAAACATCCATGATTTAAGACGTGCGTTTCTCGAAATACAAAATTTGTGGAAAAGGTGAGCAATCGTGTCTAAAAAGTGCAAATTTCTATTGCCCATGATGGTGGATGGTGTGACGTGGAAACCGGTGGAAACCTTGACCGGCTTGTTGTCCACCAGCCAACACCAACAACCAACCAGAAGTTGAGCAACAAATAGTTGTATCTAAAGGGGAACTGCGCTTCATACTGCGATGGACAGGCCAGCCGCCCACGGCGCCTCAAAAACGGGGTCCCCCAAGCATTGCTCTTCAACCTACATATCAGCGATCTACCCTCTACAACATCAAGGCAGTACGGATACTTACATTCAGACAGAAACTGGTCAACAGTAGAGGAGACCCTAACCTCAGACATGTCACAAGTAGCAGGGTACCTGAAAACGTAAATTCTTAAACTGAGTGTTGCGAAAACAACCTCCACAGCAAGGAGGCCCACCGCCAACTCACAGTTAACGTCAACGGGACACCCCTGCCGCACGACCCAACTCCCACATACCTCGGAGTGAAACTGGATAGGCAGCTGACGTACAAACAACACCTTCAATCGTTGCGTGCCGGTCTCCTTCAAGAATAACCTCCTACGCCGACTAGCAGGCTCATCTTGGGGAGAAAGCGCCTCCACCTTAAGAACCGGCGCCCTTGCCCTGTTGTACAGCGTGGCAGAATATGCCTCCGCAGCACACATGCCAAGAAACTCGACATCACCCTCAACGAAACCATGAGGATTGTCACCGGCTGCCTGAAACCCACCCCAACGGAGTTTCTCCCGGTACTATCTGGCATCCACCAGCAGAGAAAACCATACACACAGACTTGTGAGTAAGGCCTCACAGGATCCAACCCATCTCCTGCACAAACTTGTAGCAGACTCCCAAGACCTTGGTCGCCAACGCCTAACCTCCCGCCACCCAGCAACTCTTGGTGGGCCCAAATTCAACACACTTGAAGCACGGAGAACCAGCTGGCAGGAGACCCCCCCGACCTTCCAACTCTTAGTCAACCCAAATACAAGCCTACCACCGGGCGCTGACCTTCCTCGCAAGAACTGGTCAACACTAAACCGGATCCGCATGGCCAATTCAACGCCAACATGCACCGCTGGGGTCTGCGCCCATCAGCAGCCTGCCCATGCGGAGCCGAGGAACAGACCGCCCACCACATCACCCACGAGTGCCCCACCTTTCCCCCACCCAATGACCCGGACCTCGATAATCTGAGCCCTGACACAGTGAACTGGCTACAGCGGCTGAGCGACATGGCCTAGCTGTCTCATACGAATGAAGGAAGTAAGAAGGCAGTTCATTTTAATTTGGAAACCTACTGCGGGCGGGCTGGATTCGTAGTTCCAGGACCCCTGGTTTAAACCATTCCTCAATTAATTCCACATACTGGTGGCGTACTAAATGCTTACGTCTTACTCTGTTTTACCAGTGATGTTTGTCACCTTATGGAGACAAACTGGGGGTAACAGATTAGTATCACTATGGATCTTGAAGGGGACATTTCTTCTGGTACTCAGTACCATTGGCACCCATGGCGTGCGGTCCTTTTCTCGACGTTATTTATGTGGATTCAAGCAATTGAATCTGTGAAAGTATTAGTCATGCTGGGTTTCAAAGGTAAGTACAAAAGCATCCAATTTGTTATGTATGTACTGTGTCAAATAATATACATCAACTAATCATCACCATGATCTGGGTTCATGCACCTTTGGTATTGTTCTGTTCTCAGGTGAAGTGGGAGTGTCCTCTCACCTTCTCTTGCACCAGCGCCCGTTTTTCCTCCTCTTCTTTACGCCTGGCAACGTCTTCATTGGCCCGTTTGGCCTCTGAGAATGCAGAGAGGAACGCGTCGAAGACCCCGAAGAAGTCGTCCGGTTGAAGTGTGGACACGTCTTCACCAAAGTACCGCAATGCTTTGCCAAGCTTGAGAAATGAAATAGGAGAACAAGTGAGACGATGGCAAGGAAAACAGTAGGATTATTTAACATTTCAAAGAATGGACAATTCTGGTTTGGCCGGGACATGTCAGGCTTGTCACTGACAGGTTGGTTATGTTTTAGTTTTTCCTCTATGTTTGTGTTTTATTCCTGTCAGCGCTTTTATTTTGGTTCAGTTTCCTGCTAGTCTCCCTGAGCGCTGTTTCCCCTCACCTGCGGCTGAATGGCAGCCTGGCCACACCTGGTGTCAATCAGCCAGCTACTATTTATACCTGCCTCGCCCTCCAGTCAGGGCTGGAGTATTGTTAGCTGTTTCCTGGTTCCTGTTTGCTGTATGCTGTTAGCTGTTTCCAGTTTGCCTGTTTCCTGGTTCCTGATTCCTGTTTTCCTGCATTTTATTTTTGATAGTAAAAGTCATGTTTTCCTGCATCAAGCCCGCCATCTCTGCATCTTGGGGTTCGTCACCAACAATTCCGGACACTCCAGAAACTTTGAACTTTACTGCTGAACATAAGAAATGTCAAGGCGTTGAGGGGATCCGGTTTGGTGGCTGCAGGATTAGGTCTCTGCTTTTTGCGGATGATGTGGTCCTGATGGCTTCATCGGGCCAGGATCTTCAGCTCTCGCTGGATCGGTTCGCAGCCGAGTGTGAAGCGACTGGGATGAGAATCAGCACCTCCAAGTCCGAGTCCATGGTTCTCGCCCGGAAAAGGGTGGAGTGCCATCTCCGGGTTGGGGAGGAGACCCTGCCCCAAGTGGAGGAGTTCAAGTACCTAGGAGTCTTGTTCACGAGTGGGGGAAGAGTGGATCGTGAGATCGACAGGCGGATCGGTGCGGCATCTTCAGTAATGCGGACGCCTTATCAATCCGTTGTGGTGAAGAAGGAGCTGAGCCGGAAGGCAAAGCTCTCAATTTACCGGTCGATCTACGTTCCCATCCTCACCTATGGTCATGAGCTTTTTACCTTGAAAAAAAAAATTTACCTTGAAAATTTTTTTGGACCTTGAAAATCATTTTTTACCTTGAAAAAAAAATTGTACCTTGAAAATTTTTTTTTACCTTGAAAATTATTTTTTACCTTGAAAATCATGTTTTAACTTAAAACATTTTTTTTTAATTTTTTAATTTTTTTTAATTTTTTTTATTTTTTTTTTAATTTTTGTAAAAATTTTAATTTTTTTTAATTTTTTTTAATTTTTTTTAATTTTTTTTAATTTTTTTTAATTTTTTTTAATTTTTTTTAATTTTTTTTAATTTTTTTTAATTTTTAAATATTTTTAAATATTTTTAATTTTTTTTAATTTTTTTAAGTTTTTTAACATTTTTTTAACTTTTTTTAACTTTTTTAAAAAAATGTTTACCCTAACCCTAACCCTAATCTTAACCCTAACCCTAACCCTAACCCTAACCCTAATCTTTACCCTAACCCTAACCCTAATCTTAACCCTAACCCTAACCCTTACCCTAACCCTAATCTTAACCCTAACCCTAACCCTAACCCTAAAAAAAATGTTAATTGTTAAAATTGTTTAAAAAAATTAAAAACATTTAAAATTGTTTTAAATTGTTTTAAAAAAAATTACAAATTAAAAAAAAGTTGAAAACATTTTACAAATTAAAAAAAATAAAATAAATAAAAAATTTAAATTTTTTTTTTAAAAATTAAAAAAATTTGAAAATCATTTTTTACCTTGAAAAAAAAATTTGACCTTGAAAATTTTTTTGTACCTTGAAAATCATTTTTTACCTTGAAAAATTTTTTCACCTTGAAAAAAAATTTTTACGTTGAAAATTTGTTTGTACCTTGAAAATCATTTTTTACCTTGAAAAAAAAATTTTACCTTGAAAATTTTTTTGTACCTTGAAAATCATTTTTTACCTTGAAAAAAATTTTTTACCTTGAAAAAAAAATTTTACCTTGAAAATTTTTTTGTACCTTGAAAATCATTTTTTACCTTGAAAAATAATTGTACCTTGAAAATTTTTTTTTACCTTGAAAATTATTTTTTTACCTTGAAAATCATGTTTTAACTTAAAACATTTTTTTTTAATTTTTAATTTTTTTTTAAGTTTTTTAAATTTTTTTTTAATTTTTGTAAAAATTTTAACCTTTTTTAAATTTTTTAAATTTTTTAAATTTTTTTAAAATGTAAATTTTTTTTAAATTTTTTAAATTTTTTTAATATTTTTAACTTTTTTTTAACTTTTTTAAAACTTTTTTAAAACTTTTTTAAAACTTTTTTAAAACTTTTTTTTAACTTTTTTAAAAACTTTTTTTAAACTTTTTTAAACTTTTTTTTTTAACTTTTTTTAACTTTTACATTTTTTTTTTACCCTAACCCTAACCCTAATCCTAACCCTAACCCTAACCCTAATCTTAACCCTAACCCAACCCTAACCCTAACCCTAATCTTAACCCTAACCCTAACCCTAACCCTAAAAAAATGTTAATTGTTAAAATTGTTTAAAAAAATTAAAAACATTTAAAATTGTTTTAAAAAATTTTACAAATTAAAAAAAAGTTGAAAACATTTTACAAATTAAAAAAAATAAAAGAAATAAAAAAATTAAAAATTTTTTTTTAAAAATTAAAAAAATTTGAAAATCATTTTTTACCTTGAAAAAAAAATGTTACCTTGAACATTTTTTTGTACCTTGAAAATCATTTTTTACCTTGAAAACATTTTTTTACCTTGAAAAAAAAATTGTACCTTGAAAATTTTTTTGTACCTTGAAAATCATTTTTTACCTTGAAAAAAAAATTGTACCTTGAAAATTTTTTTTTACCTTGAAAATTTTTTTTTACCTTGAAAATCATGTTTTAACTTAAAACATTTTTTTGTTTTAATTTTTTTAATTTTTTTTAATTTTTAAAATTTTTTTAATTTTTTTTAATTTTTTTTAATTTTTTTTAATTTTTTTAAATTTTTTTTTTTTTTTTTTTAAATTTTTTTTTTTTTTATTTATTTTTTATTTATTTCTTTTTTAAATTTTTTTTATTTTTTTTATTTTTTTTAATTTTTTTTAATTTTTTTTAATTTTCTTTAATTTTTTTTAATTTTTTTAATTTTTTTTTAATTTTTGTAAAAATTGTAACTTTTTTTAAATTTAAAAAAAAAAAATTAAATTTTTTTTAAATTTTAAATTTTTTTAAAATTTTTTTAATTTTTTTAAATTTTTTAAATATTTTTGACTTTTTTTTAAAATATTTGTAAGTTTTTTAACTTTTTTAAACTTTAAAAATTTTTTTTTACCCTAACCCTAACCCTAACCCTAACAAGATCACGGGTACAAGCGGCCGAAATGAGTTTCCTCCGCCGGGTGGCGGGGCTCTCCCTTAGAGATAGGGTGAGAAGCTCTGTCATCCGGGGGGAGCTCAAAGTAAAGCCGCTGCTCCTCCACATCGAGAGGAGCCAGATGAGGTGGTTCGGGCATCTGGTCAGGATGCCACCCGAACGCCTCCCTAGGGAGGTGTTTAGGGCACGTCCAACCGGTAGGAGGCCACGGGGAAGACCCAGGACACGTTGGGAAGACTATGTCTCCCGGCTGGCCTGGGAACGCCTCGGGATCCCCCGGGAGGAGCTGGACGAAGTGGCTGGGGAGAGGAAAGTCTGGGCTTCCCTGCTTAGGCTGCTGCCCTCGCGACCCGACCTCGGATAAGCGGAAGAAGATGGATGGATGGATGGATAAGAAATGTGCACGGACATTATCAGTCAATGCAAGTTCATTATCTGCGACAGAGTTAAAAGGGAGAAAGCCGTTGCTCTGGAGCCATTAAAAACCCAACTTGTGTGTCATGGTGAGACGATACTAGTGATAGTGAGCTAACTGATCCCTGTGCTAACGTTATCAAGCTAACTGTAACTGCAGATTGCCTCTTGAAGAAATGTGAGGAACTAAAGAGCTGCTCAAGATGGAACAATATTAGTTTGGTAAGGGTCTTCCAGGGCTTTGAGGGCCCTCGTCCCAATGACTTCATGACCAACTCCTTTTGGACTGCGCCTACCGCCCTTCGCATGCTATGCCTAAAAAATGGCAAACTGCCTTGTCCACTTGTCGTTCGGGTTAATCTATTTCAAATCCTGAACCATTTTCTATGCCGAGCTGGTGAAGCTTGCCGGCTTTCTTACATGGGCAAGAGGATCTCGACATTACCCTGATGGTGGCTCGGAAATAAGCCATCTTTGCTCCAGACGTTTGAAAACTTAGCACAGGCAGCAGATTTTGTGGAGAAGAACATGCAAATGCAGTTGCTCCACCACTGTTATCTTGGGCCTTGAAGACTACAACTCCAAGTAGCGAAATATATCTTCCATGAACGCTATCGTGACACGTTGGGCGGTCAAACCATTAATGTCCTTTGTGTTTCAGTTATGTGGTTTCTTCTCCCCCCAAAAAAGTCTGCGGGCTATAGAGCGTTTTCTATTGGGGCTCCAGTACTATGGAATGCCCTCCCGGTAACAGTTAGAGAGGCTACCTCAGTAGAAGTATTTAAGTCCCATCTTAAAACTCATTTGTATACTCTAGCCTTTAAATACACCCCCTTTTTAGACCAGTTGATCTGCCGTTTCTTTTCTTTTCCGCTCTGCCCCCCTCTCCCTTGTGGAAGGGGGGGCACAGGTCCAGTGGCCATGGATGAAGTGCTGGCTGTCCAGAGTCGGGACTCGGGGTGGACCGCTTGCCTGTGCAAGCGGTCATCTTGCCCAAGGGACATCTCTGCACTGCTGACCCGTCTCCGCTCGGGATGGTCTCCTGCTGGCCCCACTATGGACTGGACTTTCACTAATATGTTAGATCCACTATGGACTGGACTTTCACTAATATGTTAGATCCACTATGGACTGGACTCTCACTATTATGCTAGATCCACTACGGACTGGACTTTCACTATTATGTTAGATCCACTATGGACTGGACTCTCACTATTATGCTAGATCCACTATGGACTGGACTCTCACTATTATGTTAGATCCACTATGGACTGGACTCTCACACTATTATGTTAGATCCACTATGGACTGGACTTTCACTAATATGTTAGATCCACTATGGACTGGACTCTCACTATTATGCTAGATCCACTATGGACTGGACTCTCACTATTATGTTAGATCCACTATGGACTGGACTCTCACACTATTATGTTAGATCCACTATGGACTGGACTTTCACTCATATGTTAGATCCACTATGGACTGGACTCTAACTATTATGCTATATCCACTATGGACTGGACTCTCACTATTATGTTAGATCCACTATGGACTGGACTCTCACTATTATGTTAGATCCACTATGGACTGGACTCTCACACTATTATGTTAGATCCACTATGGACTGGACTCTCACACTATTATGTTAGATCCACTATGGACTGGACTTTCACTAATATGTTAGATCCACTATGGACTGGACTCTCACTATTATGTTAGATCCACTATGGACTGGACTCTCACACTATTATGTTAGATCCACTATGGACTGGACTCTCACTATTATGTTAGATCCACTATGGACTGGACTCTCACTATTATGTTAGATCCACTATGGACTGGACTCTCACACTATTATGTTAGATCCACTATGGACTGGACTCTCACTGTTATGTTAGATCCACTATGGACTGGACTCTCACACTATTATGTTAGATCCACTATGGACTGGACTCTAACTATTATGCTATATCCACTATGGACTACCTAACCGACAGGAGTTTTTGTGTAAAAGTAGACAGTTTTATGTCGTCCACAGCTCCTTTACCACATGGGGTCCCCCAGGGTTCAATCCTTGCCCCAATTTTATTTGCGCTTTACCTTCTCCCCCTTGGTTCTATTTTTAGGAAGTACAGTATTGCATTTCATTTTTATGCCGATGATTGCCAGATTTATTTTCCCATGGCACAAAATAACACGGTTCAAAGTCTTATTGACTGCCTGCACGACATCAAAGTCTGGCTTTCAGCTAACTTCCTGAGCCTAAATGAAGACAAAACAGAAGTTATGTTGTTCGGTCCAAGTCGCTCTCCCTCCCCCAACGTTGACCTCGGCACTCTGACCCCGTATCTCAGCGACTGTGTCACAAACCTGGGGGTAAAGTTTGACTCAGATTTTAAATTCGAAAAACAAATCAGCAGTGTCGTTCAAAAAAGCTTTTATCAATTACGCCAAATAGCGAAAGTGAAACCGCTTTTATCAAGACATGATCTTGAGAAATTAATCCACGCTTTTATCTCGACTCGTCTTGATTACTGTAATGCCCTGTATGTTGGCATTAGCCAGGCCTCCCTCGCCCGCCTGCAGCTCGTGCAGAACTCTGCTGCTCGTCTGCTAACACAGACCCGCAGACGTGAGCACATCACCCCTATTTTAGCGTCCCTTCACTGGCTCCCTGTGCGTTACCGAATACATTTTAAACTCCTTTTATTTGTTTTTAAATGTCTAAACAACCTCGCGCCAACCTATCTCTCCGACCTCCTTCAGCCTTACTGCCCCACCCGATCCTTAAGATCAGCCGATCAGCTGCTGTTGACGGTCCCTGACACAAGGCTGAAGCTTAGAGGTGACAGAGCTTTCGCCGTTGCTGCTCCCAAGCTCTGGAACGACCTACCCCTGAGTGTTAGACAAGCCTCCTCTCTTCCTGTTTTTAAATCTCTCTTAAAAACATACTTTTATTCCATGGCTTTTAACACTGAGTGATATCCATCCTGCAATGGCGCCCCATAATACACCTGCTGTGATCCTGTTTTTATGTTTTTATGTTTTTATTAATTCTATTTTAATTATTTATTTTTTATCATGTTCTGTTTGTGTTGTGTTGTGTTTGCTCGGTACTCGTTTTATCTTTTAACCTGCTCATTGTACAGCACTTTGGCTACCCCTGTGGTAAATTTTAAATGTGCTTTATAAATAAAGTTGATTTGATTTGATTTGATGGACTGGACTCTCACTATTATGTTAGATCCACTATGGACTGGACTCTCACTATTATGTTAGATCCACTATGGACTGGACTCTCACACTATTATGTTAGATCCACTATGGACTGGACTCTCACACTATTATGTTAGATCCACTATGGACTGGACTTTCACTAATATGTTAGATCCACTATGGACTGGACTCTCACTATTATGTTAGATCCACTATGGACTGGGCTTTCACAATATTATGCTAGAACCACTCGACGTCCATTGCATCCGGTCTCCCCTAGAGGGATTAGATTAAGGATGGACACATAGTGCAAAGGTTAGGGTGCACTGAAAACATAGGATGGCGTTTTTCAGTGCGGAACTGGAGTTTGACTCCTGATCCAGAATGGAGAAAGAAAAAATAATTGTTTGGAAAAATGTCAGAGTAAAAGCAAGAAGAAATTAAAGCTGCAAGCAGCGATGGACGCGGCCCGACTTTGAGGGCTCATAAAATCCAAACCGGAGTAGTAATTAAAACTCGTTCATCAAATTTTAATCAGAAGGGTTCAATCTCTCTCCTGTGCTAATTTGAAGCCGACGCGACAAACGCGCTCAGAGGAGATAATGTTTGAAAAAAAGGTGACTGTTTTTACACAACTTTTGTTTTGAAGGGGGAATTGCAAACTTCCTGTTGATTTTTGCTGGGGGTTGTCCGTGTATGAAATATAGGTCTAAGTGAGACCTACATGGAGGTTTTTGTTTCATGTCTCTACAACAGGGGTGCTCATTACGTCGATCGCGATCTACCGGTCGATCTCGGAGGGTGTGTCAGTCGATCACTAGCCAGGCATTAAAAAAATAGTCCTAAAAATGAGCGATCATAAATCTTCACTATGACGTCACTTTCGTCACTTGATTGACATTCACGGCACCCGAGGGTCTTCTGAGATGACGCTGGCTGCTGCCAGCTCATTAAAATGACCGACTGGAAGGCGAGAAACACTTTATTTCAACAGACTCTGGCGCCGTACCTGTCGTCAAAACTCCAAAGACCGACTGCACAGTTGCACAATAAAAGCTCTGCTTCATCCTGCCTGCGCTACCAAAATAAGAGTCTCAGAAAGCTGGCGTGCACAAGCTAGCAATCTACGGAGTTTGCCGACAATGTTTTTCTTGTAAAGTGTCTACAAAGGAGTACGGAAGCTGGACAAATAAGATGCCAAAAACCAACCACTTTCATGTGGTATTGGACAGAAAGTTTTTTAATTTTTTAAATTTTTTAAATTTAAAAAATTTAAAAAATTTAAAAAATTTAAAAAATTTAAAAAATTTAAAAAATTTAAAAAAAATTAAAATTTTTTAAAACATTTAAAAAAAAATTAAAAAATTAAATTTTTTTAAATTTTTTTACAAAAAATAAATTTTTTTTTAAAAAAATTAAAAAAAATTTAAAAAAATTAAAAAAAATTTAAAAAAATTAAAAAAAATTAAAAAAAATTAAAAAAAATAAAAAATAAATAAAAAAAAATTAAAAAAAATTAAAAAAAATTAAAAACAATTGAAAAAATTAAAAAAAAATTAAAAAAAATTAAAAATTTTTAAAAGAAATTAAAAAAAATTAAAAAAAATTAAAAAAAATTAAAAAATTAAAAAAATATGTTTAAATTAAAACATGATTTTCAAGGTAAAAAATAATTTTCAAGGTAAAAAAAATTTTCAAGGTACAATTTTTTTTTCAAGGTAAAAAATGATTTTCAAGGTACAAAAAAATTTTCAAGGTACAATTTTTTTTTCAAGGTAAAAAATTTTTTTCAAGGTAAAAAATGATTTTCAAGGTACAAAAAAATTTTCAAGGTACAATTTTTTTTTCAAGGTAAAAATTTTTTTTCAAGGTAAAAAATGATTTTCAAGGTACAAAAAAATTTTCAAGGTAAAATTTTTTTTTCAAGGTAAAATTTTTTTTTCAAGCTAAAAAATGATTTTCAAGGTACAAAAAATTTTTCAAGGTACAATTTTTTTTTCAAGGTAAAATTTTTTTTCAAGGTAAAAAATGATTTTCAAGGTACAAAAAAATTTTCAAGGTAAAATTTTTTTTTCAAGGTAAAAATTTTTTTTCAAGGTAAAAAATGATTTTCAAGGTACAAAAAAATTTTCAAGGTAAAATTTTTTTTTCAAGGTAAAATTTGTTTTTCAAGGTAAAACATTATTTTCAAGGTACAAAAAAATTTTCAAGGTAAAATTTTTTTTTCAAGGTAAAAAATGATTTTCAAAGTTTTTTAATTTAAAAAAAATGTTTTTAAATTGTTTTATTTCTTTTATTTTTTTTAATTTGTAAAATGTTTTCAACTTTTTTTTAATTTGTAATTTTTTTTAAAACAATTTAAAACAATTTTAAATGTTTTTAATTTTTTTAAACAATTTTAACAATTAACATTTTTTTTAGGGTTAGGGTTAGGGTTAGGGTTAAGATTAGGGTTAGGGTTGGGTTAGGGTTAAGATTAGGGTTAGGGTTAGGGTTAGGGTTAAGATTAGGGTTAGGGTAAATTTTTTTTTAAAAAGTTAAAAAAAAGTTAAAAAACAGTTAAAAAAATGTTTAAAAAAAGCTTTAAAAAGTTTTAAAAAAGTTAAAAAAAAGTTTAAAATTTTTTAAAAAAAAGTTTAAAAAGTTAAAAAAAAGTTAAAAATATTTAAAACATTTAAAATATTAAAAAAAAATTTTTTCTCCTCCATTCGAAAATGCGGACGTTATCATCACCACTGTCTGATTCCAATCAATGCAAGTCATCAGAATCAGGTAATACACCAACTTATATTCTTGTCTTCATGAAAGAAAGGAATATATATTTGTTAAACATGCTTGTATTATCTTTAAACACCTTTAACTTGTTAACAATATTAACTATATGTGTTAAACATGCTTGTTTTATCTTTAACCACCTTTAAGTTGTTAACAATATTAACTATTTGTGTTAAACATGCTTGTATTATTTTTAACCACCTTTAACTTGTTAACAATATTAACTATATGTGTTAAACATGCTTGAATTATCTTTAAACACCTTTAAGTTGTTAACAATATTAACTATATGTATTAAACATACTTGTATTATCATTAAACACCTTTAATGTATTAACAATATTAACTATATGTGTTAAACATGCTTGCATTATCATTAAACACCTTTAACTTGTTAACAAAAACATATATTTAATAAATAAGTAAATATAAATTATATATATGAATAAGGTAGATCCCCAAGACTTGATCAATTGAAAAGTAGCTCGCCTGCAGAAAAAGTGTGAGCACCCCTGCTCTACGACATTCCTACTAGGAGTTACAGGCAGTTTTGTCTGTGTTTTCTTCCTAGGGGGCGCTAGAGCACAATTTTGAATTTTGGGGTTTGGTTTTTTGATTAGATCTCAATTTTCGCCAGTCCTGATGTGTGTGTCTAATTTGGTGAGTTTTGGAGCATGTTAAGGGGGTCAAATTACAGCTCAAAGAGGCGGCAGTAATAATAATAAAACGCTAGAAGTACAATAGGGTCCTCTGTCCCTAACTAGGTATCCCATAATAACAGAAACCAGAATAAGAAATGCATGGAATGACATTTTGAATCAACATAACTCTAATGGCCGAGTGGTTAGCATGTTAGCACGGCTGCACAGTCAGGAGATCAAGAGTTCTATTATTGGGGCGGCATGGCGTAGTGGGTTTATTCTGGGGAGCAGTGAGCAGCAGCAGTGCCGCGCCCGGGAATCATTTTTGGTGATTTTTGGTGATTTAACCCCCAATTCCAGCAGCAGGGAGGTAATGGGTCCCAGTTTTATAGTCTTTGGTATGACTTGGCCGGGGGTTTGAACTCACAACCTACCGATCTCAGGGCGGACACTCTAACCACTAGGCCACTGAGTAGGTATAAATAACAGCAACCCGGGTTTTGCTCACCAGTTCCTTTGCCTCACCGAAAGACTCGAGGACATGGGACAAGTTGAGGGAGGCCACAGTCATGAACTGACTGACCACAGGGACAAATCTGTCATCTGGACCCAGGGAAGGCTGGGCTCGCTGGTACTGGAGCTCCTGTGAAGGAGTGGACAGTATGCATCAAACCTTATGCACACCAACAATTTGTTTTTTTTGATGGGGGAATGACAAATGTACTCACAGCTTCAACACTTTGGATGCCAGATCGCAGATTGTTGATGTCTTTCTCCAATTCCATCATACTGGCAAGGTCAAATAAACAGAAGAGTAAAATGAGGCAATGAAGTCATTATCTTATCTGATCATGTTTGATATTTGAGCCTTCTAGAGAGCAATGACAATGTCCAGTAATTATAATAATAATAATAATTAAAGCTGCAAGCAGCGATGGACGGGACCGACTTTGACGGCACATAAAATCCAAACCGGAGCAGTAATTAAAACTCTTTGGTCAACTTTTAATCAGAAGGGTTCAATCTCTCTCCTGTGCTAGTTTGAAGCCGACACGACAAACGCGCTCAGAGGAGATAATGTTTGAAAAAAGGTGACCGGTTTTTACAAAACTTTTGTTTTGAAGGGGGAATTGTAAACTTTCTGTTGATTTTTGCTGGGGGTTGTCAATTTATGACATGTAGGTCTAAGGAAGACCAACATAGATGTTTTTGTTTCATGTCTCTAAGACATTCCTACTGGAAGTTACAGGCAGTTTTGTGTGAGTTTTCTTCCTAGGAGCAGTTGTGTCTGTGTTTTCTTCCTAGGAGGCGCTAGAGCGCAATTTTTTGCCAGTCCTGATGTGTGTGTCCAGTTTGGTGAGTTTTGAAGCATGTTAAGGGGGTCAAATTACAGCTCAAAGAGGCAAAAGTGACTGTTTTGACTAACTTTTTTGTTTTGGAGGGGGAATTGCCAACTTCCTGTTGATTTTTGCTGAAGGATGTCAGTGTATGAAATCTAGGTCTAAGTCAGACCTACATAGAGGTTTTTGTTTCATGTCTCTACGACAAGTTACAAGCAGTTTTGTCTGTGTTGTTTTCCTAGAGGGCGCTAGAGCGCAATTTTGAGTTTTAGGGTTTGGTTTTTTTATTAGATGGCAATTTCCGCCAGTCCTGATGTGTGTGTCAAATATGCTGAATATTGAAACATGTTAAGGGGGTAAAATTACAGCTCAAAGAGGCAAAAGTGACTGTTTTTACTAACTTTTTTGTTTTGGAGGGGGAATTGCCAACTTCCTGTTGATTTTTGCTGAAGAATGTCAGTGTATGAAATCTAGGTCTAAGTCAGACCTACATAGAGGTTTTTGTTCCTAACGGAAGTTACAAGCAGTTTTGTCTGTGTTTTTTCCTAGAGGGCGCTAGAGCGCAATTTTGAGTTTTAGGGTTTGATTTTTTTATTAGATGGCAATTTCCGCCAGTCCTGATGTGTGTGTGTAGTAATTAAAACTCTTTCATCAAATTTTAATCAGAAGGGTTCAATCTCTCTCCTGTGCTAATTTGAAGCCTATACGACAAACGCGCTCAGAGGAGATAATGTTTGAAAAAGGTGACTGTTTTTACACAACTTGTGTTTTGAAGGGGGAATTGCAAACTTCCTGTTGATTTTTGCTGGGGGTTCTCAGTGTATGAAATATAGGTCTAAGTGAGACCTACATAGAGGTTTTTGTTTCATGTCTCTACGACATTCCTACTGGGAGTTACTGGCAGTTTTGTCTGTGTTTTCTTCCTAGAGGGCGCGAGAGCACAATTTTGAGTTTTGGGGTTTGGTTTTTTGATTAGATCGCAATTTTCGCCAGTCCTGATGGGTGTGTCTAATTTGGTGAGTATTGAAACATGTTAAGGGTGTCAAATTACAGCTCAAAGAGGCGGCGGAATAATAATAATAAAACCTTACAATTACAATAGGGTCCTCTGTCCCAAAGGGACATTGCGGTCCCTAATAATAATACCTAGGATTTATATAGCGCTTTTCTAAGTACCCAAAGTCGCTTTACATGTAGAACCCATCATTCATTCACACCTGGTGGTGGTAAGCTACTTTCATAGCCACAGCTGCCCTGGGGTAGACTGACGGAAGGGGAACCGGAGGGTGTGTTCTAACTATCCTGGGATCACACTCCTCAGCCTTCCCGGTAAGGTCTATTCAGGTGTACTGGAGAGGAGGCTACGCCGGATAGTCGAACCTCGGATCCAGGAGGAACAGTGTGGTTTTCGTCCTGGTCGTGGAACTGTGGACCAGCTCTATACTCTGGGCAGGGTCCTTGAGGGTGCATGGGAGTTTGCCCAACCAGTCTACATGTGTTTTGTGGACTTGGAGAAGGCATTCGACCGTGTCCCTCGGGAAGTCCTGTGGGGAGTGCTCGGGGAGTATGGGGTATCGGACTGTCTGATTGTGGCAGTCCGCTCCCTGTATGATCAGTGTCAGAGCTTGGTTTGCATTGCCGGCAGTAAGTCGGACACGTTTCCAGTGAGGGTTGGACTCCGCCAAGGCTGCCCTTTGTCACCCATTCTGTTCATAACTTTTATGGACAGAATTTCTAGGCGCAGTCAAGGCGTTGAGGGGATCTGGTTTGGTGGCTGCAGGATTAGGTCTCTGCTTTTTGCAGATGATGTGGTCCTGATGGCTTCATCTGGCCAGGATCTTCAGCTCTCACTGGATCGGTTTGCAGCCGAGTGTGAAGCGACTGGGATGAGAATCAGCACCTCCAAGTCCGAGTCCATGGTTCTCGCCCGGAAAAGGGTGGAGTGCCATCTCCGGGTTGGGAAGGAGATCTTTCCCCAAGTGGAGGAGTTCAAGTACCTCGGAGTCTTGTTCACGAGTGAGGAAAGAGTGGATGGTGAGATCGACAGGCGGATTGGTGCGGCGTCTTCAGTAATGCGGACGCTGTATCGATCCGTTGTGGTGAAGAAGGAGCTGAGCCGGAAGGCAAAGCTCTCAATTTACCGGTCGATCTACGTTCCCATCCTCACCTATGGTCATGAGCTTTGGGTTATGACCGAAAGGACAAGATCACGGGTACAAGCGGCCGAAATGAGTTTCCTCCGCCGGGTGGCGGGGCTCTCCCTTAGAGATAGGGTGAGAAGCTCTGCCATCCGGGGGGAGCTCAAAGTAAAGCCGCTGCTCCTCCACATGGAGAGGAGCCAGATGAGGTGGTTCGGGCATCTGGTCAGGATGCCACCCGAGCGCCTCACTAGGGAGGTGTTTAGGGCACGTCCGACCGGTAGGAGGCCGCGGGGAAGACCCAGGACACGTTGGGAAGACTATGTCTCCCGGCTGGCCTGGGAACGCCTCGGGGTCCCACGGGAAGAGCTGGACGAAGTGGCTGGGGAGAGGGAAGTCCAGGCTTCCCTGCTTAGGCTGCTGCCCCCGCGACCCGACCTCGGATAAGCGGAAGAAGATAATATGTATCTAATATACTAAAATATCGAAAACAAATAAAACAAATTAATAATGAGACTTGAGTAGTAGATGGTCCCTATTGAATAGTACAGCCTTTTTTTGATAAACACATATAAGGAATTAAAACAATATTACAAACTTGCTGTATTTAAAGGTCACTAATCAACCATGCACCAATTGATGTATGTACTTACTTCACTTTCGCAGCCTCGGGCACATTTTGCAACTCTTCACTGAGGTCCACCACCATGGGAAAGGCTCTCTCCAGAACATTCACAATATAGTTGAGCAGACTGAAGTTTCTGCAAAAGCACAGTTACACACATTTATTACCATACTTGCCAACCTTGAGACCTCCGATTTCGGGAGGTGGGGGGTGGGTGTGGGGGCGTGGTCGGGGGTGGGTGTGGGGACGTGGTTAAGATATATATATATATATATAAGAAATACTTGACTTTCAGTGAATTCTAGCTATATATATATATATATATATATATATATATATATATATATATATATATATATATATATATATATATATATATACACATAAAATAAATACTTGAATTTCAGTGTTCATTTACAAACTACAACTCACAAACACTTTAGAGTTAGGCTCCACCATCAGAATGTGTACTTAAACTTATAAAGATCACATGGATATTATTCAGTGAGTTGATTCACCAAAACTAACCTGTTATACAGGAGGAAAAAGCACACAGGACGTTTCAATTGTTCACAGACTGGTCGCTCTCATCAGAATGACAAGACACTTCCGGTCTGCAGGTGATAGCATTCAATTGGGAAGAAACGCCCTACTGCCCCCTACTGACCAATGTGAATACTGATAAATGTGTAATGACAGCTCCAAAAACGAATTCAAACCACAAAGTACAATAAATAAATCAACACAAAAATGTGACACATTATGGGTGGGTCACATATGCATGCACAGTAGATGGCAGTATTGTCCTGTTTAAAAGTGTCACAACATTGCTGTTTACGGCAGACGAACTGCTTTACGGTAGACACTGTTGTTGTGTGTTGTCAACACGTCACTCAGGTCCGCCTGAATTTCGGGAGATTTTCGGGAGAAAATTTGTCCCGGGAGGTTTTCGGGAGAGGCGCTGAATTTCGGGAGTCTCCCGGAAAATCCGGGAGGGTTGGCAAGTATGTTTATTACAACGATCAACACCATTCAAGTAAATGGTTTTGGTGGTCACATTTCAAGAAAGCTAAGGACTTCTTTCTTCACTTACATTTTTATTGTGTAAATTCCCGAGAACCTGTATTGTTCGGATTTGATTTTAGTTTACTTATTTTGTCAGACAAAACAAAAGGTCCTACTGCAATCAAATCAGTCACAGATTATTCTTATGATATAGTTTATATTCACGTGATGTCACGTCTGTCTCATTTAATATTTGAGATTCGAAGTGGTGGGTCAGCCAGCGTCTGGTAGGTAGCGTTCTGGGCGGGATTTGACCTTTCTTGGAGAAAAACGCCTTATGCTTGCATTGTTTTAGGCAGTTGGAACCGTTCAAATCGCGAAAAGAATCGATGTTTCCTCAGAGTTCCTTGAGAGGTAACCAAGTAGGGCGAAAAATGTCGAGATTTTACGAAAAACAAGAAGAAAAGTGTCACGCACTCCAATCCAAGGGAGCAGATCGAAGAACGCACAAGAACGCCCGATATCTTGATATATTTTATCTTGTTTAAAAGTTCTTAAAACGCATTTTTGCTACGAGTATTCTGTAAACCACCAACTGGGCGAGCCTAAATAAGAGAAATCAACTGTGAGCAAAACCTAAAGACAGAAATCCCAGATTTCAGCACATACACAATGTTGAGACCTGTTGTTATATTTCGATAAAGACGGGGAAACTTCAGACGTGAAGTTAAATCATGAAATGCAACCTTACCCGAGCAGAAACAATGCATGATTTATCCGGGGGAGCCTTGATACCAATGTCCTTGACCCAGCCACTCACAAAGAAGTTGTAGACCTCCATGCTTTTCCAAGTTCCTATCTGTTTTGTCGTGCGGAATGATGTCTGGAGCGCCAGATAGTTCGACATGTCTGGGAACGCGGCCAACAGATAATCCAAGATATCGCTCGACAAATCTTTTTAGAAAAGGTTTAGCGATAGTTTCCAGTGCATAGTTTGATTTTTTTTGATGGTATCTGTTTTTAGTGGTAAGATCTAGGCTCCTTGCTTACTCACATAGTTCGAACTCTGTTAGCTGCACAGTAGCCATTTGGTTTAGTGGCACACCCGGAACCGGAGGGTGTGTTCTAACTATCGTGGGATCACACTCCTCAGCCTTCCCGGTAAGGTCTATTCAGGTGTACTGGAGAAGAGGCTACGCCGGATAGTCGAACCTCGGATTCAGGAGGAACAGTGTGGTTTTCGTCCTGGTCGTGGAACTGTGGACCAGCTCTATACTCTGGGCAGGGTCCTTGAGGGTGCATGGGAGTTTGCCCAACCAGTCTACATGTGCTTTGTGGACTTGGAGAAGGCATTCGACCGTGTCCCTCGGGAAGTCCTGTGGGGAGTGCTCAGAGAGTATGGGGTTTCGGACTGTCTGATTGTGGCGGTCCGCTCCCTGTATGATCAGTGTCAGAGCTTGGTTCGCATTGCCGGCAGTAAGTCAGACACGTTTCCAGTGAGGGTTGGACTCCGCCAAGGCTGCCCTTTGTCACCCATTCTGTTCATAACTTTTATGGACAGAATTTCTAGGCGCAGTCAAGGCGTTGAGGGGCTCTGGTTTGGTGAATGCAGGATTAGGTCTCTGCTTTTTGCAGATGATGTGGTCCTGATGGCTTCATCTGGCCAGGATCTTCAGCTCTCACTGGATCGGTTCGCAGCTGAGTGTGAAGCGACTGGGATGAGAATCAGCACCTCCAAGTCCGAGTCCATGGTTCTCGCCCGGAAAAGGGTGGAGTGCCATCTCCGGGTTGGGGAGGAGATCTTGCCCCAAGTGGAGGAGTTCAAGTACCTCGGAGTCTTGTTCACGAGAGAGGGAAGAGTGGATCGTGAGATCGACAGGCGGATCGGTGCAGCGTCTTCAGTAATGCGGACGCTGTATCGATCCGTTGTGGTGAAGAAGGAGCTGAGCCGGAAGGCAAAGCTCTCAATTTACCGGTCGATCTACGTTCCCATCCTCACCTATGGTCATGAGCTTTGGGTTATGACCGAAAGGACAAGATCACGGGTACAAGCGGCCGAAATGAGTTTCCTCCGCCGGGTGGCGGGGCTCTCCCTTAGAGATAGGGTGAGAAGCTCTGTCATCCGGGGGGAGCTGAAAGTAAAGCCACTGCTCCTCCACATCGAAAGGAGCCAGATGAGGTGGTTCGGGCATCTGGTCAGGATGCCACCCGAGCGCCTCCCTAGGGAGGTGTTTAGGGCACGTCCGACCGATAGGAGGTCACTGGGAAGACCCAGGACACGTTGGGAAGACTATGTCTCCCGGCTGGCCTGGGAACGCCTCGGGATCCCCCGGGAGGAGCTGGACGAAGTGGCTGGGGAGAGGGAAGTCTGGGCTTCCCTGCTTAGGCTGCTGCCCCCGCGACCCGACCTCGGATAAGCGGAAGAAGATGGATGGATGGATGGATGGATGGGCACACCACGTTGTTTACGTCTGTTCAAAAGTCACTTGACGGAATACAACATAACGCTCTCATGTATTTACGAATCTGCTGCAAAAATAATACTCTCGCCAAAGTTTGTTGAACTGAACTTGCGGGCTGTTTTAGTTCCCAGGCCAGATTAGGCCCCAGGGCCGACAGTTTAATAGCCCTGACCTATACACGATTCAACTTGGTAGTTAAATGATCAGTTTCAACAAATAACATTAGCATGAGCAATATCAGGATTTAATCAGTTAGTCAGTTGATTATTGGCACATGCTTTCAAATGTGAACCATACTTGTGAGTACTTGACTTGGTGTCAGCAATCTTGTTCAGACTAGAGACTTTAAATCCATAAGCATTTCCTCGCTGCCCTTTGTTCATGTAGTTCCCGAAGGCTAGAACCACCTCTAACAGTTGATGGAGAGTTCGGCTCTTCATGACCTCCCTGGATGCAAGACATAGAGCTGAAAAACAAACACAACGAGACACTGTTACAGACTCTAAATTGACCAACAGATACAATACAAAGTGCATAGCGGCTGGTGACGTAAAGCCAAGATGCATAGACAGGAGGTAATGTGCAGGTAAAAGTATGTATCAACGAGAAGAAATAACGACGCCCCAACGGGGTTGAGGCAGTAGATCAAAGGTAAATAAAACTGATTGACAACCAGGAACCAGGGACATGTGTGTCTTCTGATAATCAATCAGGAAGGTGAGGGTAACATTGGTTAGACCAGAGGGGAAGTGGGGACGATGACCGCAGACCTTGGCTCTGAGTCCCTGCAACCAGCGGGGTAAAGTCAGGGGGTGGTGCTGCAACTGGCATGGTGGACAATGGACGTTGGTCGGGCACTGCAGTGCTGAATGAAAAAGACGAGCACGAACTAACCACCCGGACCAGCCACTCTTGAAGGGCAAGCGCTGGTCCGGCGCCATTGCAACAGATGAGAAGGACTGCCGTAAGTCGGATGACTCAGCAGCCAAGGAGGAAGAGGAGGACAAGTGCGGGATGCACGCTTTGTCAGCGAGTCAAAATAGTTTTGTTTCTGCAGCGAGCACAGAGGGCACGCACAGAATATCCGTCTCTGCAGCAGACGAGGCGGTGGCCTCGCCGTGGGAGGAGGAAGCATTGCAAATGTCTTAGACCGTCCAGTCAAGTTCATTTTAACTGGTACAACAAAACGATACAGTGTTTCCCACACAAATGTTGACGTCTTTTTCATACCGCAGCAAGAGTACCAAGTAGAGAGGCAGTATGTCAGAATGCTCTCCACCACTCCTCTGTAGAAGGTCCTGAGGAACCTGGTGGGTAGAGAGTCTCATTTCAGCTTCCTAACAAAGTACAGCCTCTGCTGAGCCAGTTCTGTGATCGTAAGAGTGTTATTCTTTCATTTGTGGTCTCGTGTGATCTTCACTCGGAGGAACTTGATGCTCTCCACTTTCTCCACAGTGCGGGCTCGGCCCGCCACTTTTGGAAGTCCACAGTCATCCCTTTTGTTTTCTCTATATTGAGCACGGTCTCTCAAGAGAACCCCTTGGATGGAGATGCACTGGCATCACGGGAAGGTAGTAACGAATGGCAGCGCACAGAAAGGGGAAACAATGAAACAAAACCCACTGGAACGGATAGAATACAAAACATTGTTGAGGGATCATGACAATGTGAAGATTTTTGTCTTCCATTCATCACAACATTTTGTAATACCTTTGATTTTAGGTTTGATGTCGGCCACTCGTTCGGCAAACGTCTTCTTAAAGAACAGAGACAAAAGCCTCTGTTGATAGTGGTTAATCCTGGAAGGGAAGGATGACACATTAGAGTAAGTCAACTCAAACATGAATGGTAATGATGACAGATGATATGGACATAACTAAGTTTGGATCACCGGGCGATTACATCAACCAATCTGTTCTTTGCAGCTATCGCAGATTTGACTCTTGTGGGAAGAGTTCTTGCACACTTTTATATCGGGAGTGGTTGGCGATTGAAGAGGATTTGCGAGGTCAGAAGTCATTGAATTTGATGAGAACCATCTCGTTTCTCTTGGTCACAAAAGTGGAAATGTGCTTAGAAATGCGATGGTTTTAATTTGAAGACCCAGAGAACTAGCGTCCTCTGCAGTCGATATTTGTCTTTTGATAACAGGGCAGTGTTTTTCCCCCCAAAAAATATGTGGTCCAAGACAAATAACCACTGCAGAGGATAAACTAGCACAGTATGTATGTATGTATATGTGTATGTATATATATATATATATATAGTCGAGGTTACTGTGGTTTATCCGTTATACAGTGCTCAATACCGGGGTAGAGCGGAATACACGTTAGGTCAGGAAAAAAACACAGAGGCTGTTTTGCAGGTTTCCCTGTGTGGAAGTTGCCCTCTGGTGGGTTCTCCTGATCACATATAGACCTTCTCGTGAGCCTGGTAGTCAGGTTTAACAATGTCTTTATTTCGGCCATATGTGCCAGAACAGCACTCTGCTCAGCAACTTTCCAGTCCTTCTGCTGCTCTGCTCTCCGTTTCTCTTGGCGTTGGTCTCGGGCGCGTCTGGAGCGTCTGGCTTGAACTCCCCTCGTGTGTCGCGGCCCCGGCTGCTGCTGATAAGCGTGGCCGGTGATTGGAGGATGAGCCCCAGCTGGGTAATCCAATCACCTGCCAGCTGTGCTTCGAGGACGGTCCGTACACACCCTATTCCTGCAGCAGGAGCGCAGACCACGCCCCCCTCCACACCCTGCTCTTTAGGGAAAAATCCCCTGAAGAGCAGGGAAACCTATATATATATATATATATATATATATATATATATATACACACAGGGTATAATGATTGATCGATACATAGATATATATCGATTTATATTACTAAATGAATATTACTAGATTTCAAGTATATCAATCTGTGCTCTGCAAGTTTGCCTTCCAAGAGATAGGTATTGATCCAATATTGTTTTAAAAGAGAATCGATTGAGTTTATCGATACTAGAACAAAGATAAGATTCAAGAACGGTAGACTTTAGAGTACATTTAGCAATTATAATAATACAGATTTTAAAACTAACAAACACATATCTATTTTCTTGTCTGGGGCATCATCCATCCGATCCATTTTCTACCGCTTGTCCCTTTCAGTGTCGTCGGGGTTGAATATGCTACAAAGACAACATATTTGATGTTCAAACTGATAAACGTTTTTTTTTGCAAATAATCATTAACTTTAGAATTTGATGCCAGCAACACGTGACAAAGAAGTTGGGAAAGGTGGCAATAAATACTGATAAAGTTGAGGAATGCTCATCAAAGACTTATTTGGAACAGGTGGGTGCCATGATTGGGTATAAAAGTAGATTCCATGAAATGCTCAGTCATTCACAAACAAGGATGGGGCGAGGGTCACCACTTTGTCGACAAAAGCGTGAGCAAATTGTTGAACAGTTTAAGAAAAACCTTTCTCAAGCAGCTATTGCAAGGAATTTAGGGATTTCACCATCTACGCTCCGTAATATCATCAAAGGGTTCAGAGAATCTGGAGAAATCACTGCACGTAAGCAGCTAAGCCCGTGACCTTCCATCCCTCAGGCTGTACTGCATCAACAAGCGACATCAGTGTGTAAAGGATATCACCACATGGGCTCAGGAACACTTCAGAAACCCAGTGTCAGTAACTACAGTTGGTCGCTACATCTGTAAGTGCAAGTTAAAACTCTCCTATGCAAGGCGAAAACCGTTTATCAACAACACCCGGAAACGCCGTCGGCTTCGCTGGGCCTGAGCTCATCTAAGATGGACTGATACAAAGTGGAAAAGTGCTCTGTGGTCTGACGAGTCCACATTTGGAAACTGTGGACGTCATGTCCTCCGGACCAAAAGAGGAAAAGAACCATCCGGATTGTTCTAGGCGCAAAGTGTAAAAGGCAGCATGTGTGATGGTATGGGGGTGTATTAGTGCCCAAGACATGGGTAACTTACACATCTGTGAAGGCACCATTAATGCTGAAAGGTACATACAGGTTTTGGAGCAAGATATGTTGCCATCCAAGCAACATTACCATGGACGCCACTGCTTATTTCAGCAAGACAATGCCAAGCCACGTGTATGTATATATATATATATATATATATATATATATATACATATATATATATATATATATATATATATATACATATATATATATATATATAAAAAAAATAAATACAAATAAAAAATAAATAAAAAAATAAAAATAAATAAATAAATATATATATATATATATATATATATATATATATATATATATATATATATATATATATATATATATATATATTTTTTTTTAAATACAATAGATAAAGGAACTAATTTCCATAAACCAAATACATTCCTATGAGTTGTGTACCTGCTCATATCATACAGGAAGCGGTCTGCTTTGGCCATACGCTCCACTTCATGCTTGTGGTCCTCCAATAGCTCAATGTCACTTTTGTCCGGAACATACTTCAGAAGCTTCAACACACAAAGAAGATGGTTAGTTTTAAATACATTCATCATTTACTATACTGCATATCACTAAAAGACTGAGAAGGGAGAAACACCCTCAGGAAGAGCTGCTTCAAGACATGCGGCTAACATCCATCCGCAGTGTTTTAGCTACTTCTAAATCACTAATCCTGGTGTCCATGGCGACAAATAAAGTGAGTTTTTTTTACATGTAGTATTATCACTGGAGGACGAGGAATAGCTAAACATGCTTCACTACACACCGTAGGAGGATACAATAGCTCACCACCGTCACAATGTAAACAAATGCCAGGGGTGGATCTACACCTGACATCCACTGTAATGATACCAAGTACAAGAGCGTATCTAGTTGATACTACTATGATTACATCGATATTTTTTATCGTCACACAATCTTAAAATGTATATTATGTTTATAAAGTCAGTAAATATGTCCCTGGACACTACTTGGTATCGAATCCATACCTAAATGTGTGGTATCATCCAAAACTAATGTCAAGTATCAAAGAAGAGAAGAATAAGTGATTATTACATTTGAACAGAAGTGTAGATAGAACATGTTAAAACAGAAAATAAGCAGATATTAACAGTAAATGAACAAGTGGATTAATAATCAATTTTTACAGTTTGTCCCTCATAATGTTGACAAAATAATAGAATGATTGTCAGGTTTAAGCACCGAACTATCTATTAGACGGACCAGGAAGCAAGGAATCCCGCAGAGACAGATTACAATTTTGCCGATGAGGAGAAACGTATGATGCTGCACACTCGGTTACCATCCCCCTCTATCTATCTATCTATCTATCTATCTATCTATCTATCTATCTATCTATCCATCTATCTATCTATCTATCTATCCATTCATCCATCCATCCATCCATCCATCCATCCCCCCCTCTCTCTCTCTATCCATCCCCCTCTATCTATCTATCTATCTATCTATCTATCTATCTATCTATCTATCTATCTATCTATCTATCCATCTATCTATCTATCTATCTATCTATCTATCTGTGGGGGGAGATGTGGCCAGCACTGTCTGCAGGAGCAAAGGTCACCGCCTCTGTCCATGGTGCTGAGGACAGAGCACCATGAGACGGGGGTGTGGCAGTGCTGACGGCGAGACACAGCTGGCAGGTGATTAGATTTCACAGGTGGTACGTGTTAATAATAATAATAATAATAATAATAATGGATTAGATTTATATAGCACTTTTCCAGAAGCAGTGAAGTTGTCAGGTTGTGTAAATGGTAAATAAAAAGAGAATACAACAAATCCTTTTCAACTTATATTCAATTGAATAGACTGCAAAGACAAGATATTTCATGTTCACACTGAGAAACTTTCTTCTTTTTTTGCAAATATTAGCTCATTTGGAATTTGCTGCCTGCAACATGTTTCAAAAAAGCTGGCACAAGTGGCAAAAAAGAGTGAGAAAGTTGAGGAATGCTCATCAAAGACTTATTTGGAACATCCCACAGGTGAA
This sequence comes from Nerophis lumbriciformis, assembly GCF_033978685.3. NCBI lineage: Eukaryota > Metazoa > Chordata > Actinopteri > Syngnathiformes > Syngnathidae > Nerophis > Nerophis lumbriciformis. The sequence continues at coordinate 38,471,622 of NC_084573.2, forward strand.
CAGGCTAATTGGGAACGGGTGGGTGCCATGATTGGGTATAAAAGCAGCTTCCATGAAATGCTCAGTCGTTCACAAACAAGGACGGGGGCGAGGGTCACCACTTTGTCAACAAATGCCTGAGCAAATTGTTTAAGAACAACATTTCTCTACAAGGAATTTAGGGATTTCACCATCTACGCTCCGTAATATCATCAAAAGGTTCCGAGAATCTGGAGAAATCACTGCACGTAAGCGGCAAGGCCGAAAACCAACATTGAATGCCCGTGACCTTGGATCTTTCAGGCGGTACCCATCAAAAAGAGACATCAGTGTGTAAAGGATATCACCACATGGAACACTTCAGAAAACCACTGTCAGTAACTACAGTTGGTCGCTACATCTGTAAGTGCAAGTTAAAACTCCACTATGCAAAGCCAAAGGCATTTATCAACAACACCCAGAAACGCTTCGCTGGGCCCGAGCTCATCTAAGATTTGCAATAGTCTTCACATATTTGTCTAAATATGTGAGAGAACTTCTCCTTTGCCAAGACATTCCATCTGTCTGACAGTTGTAGTTGACCAAGATTCTGTAGTGATGTCACATGACTAATTAATGAGTGATGATTAGTGACTGACTCCATGTCACACACCTGCAACAACACCACCACCCACACCACCCACTGCAACAACAACACCACCCACACCACCCACTGCAACAACAACACCACCCACACCACCCACTGCAACAACAACACCACCCACCTCATACTGCACATGTCCACATGGAATATATTCTGCTCATATTGGCAAAGAGGAACTGACCTGCTCAAGCATGTCTTTTGGCACGTCCTCCTGGTCATCCATGGTCAGAACTGCTGAGCGGATTTCCTCATTGGTC
>NC_084573.2:38477500-38505000 GCF_033978685.3 Nerophis lumbriciformis
GGTGGTTAGCGCCTTGCATGGCCATCAGTGTGTGTGAATGTGGAAATAGTGTCAAAGCGCTTTGAGTACCTTGAAGGTAGAAAAGCGCTATACAAGTATAACCCATTTAACTCTCTCACGGGAAGAAGCAATAAAGCCAGGCTTCGGAATGCAAGTGATAGCTCTATCCTGGAGGAGAGACTCCATGTTCATTTTAAACATCAACCTACAAGTTATGGTATACATCTGTTGTCTTCCCAGACACTGACACACAGAATTCTCCTGACATGGTCAGGATGTGCTGTCCTGACTTAGCACCCACACACACACACACACACACACACACACACACACACACACACACACACACACACACACACACACACACACACACACACACACACACACACACACACACACACAGAGAGAGACAGGAAGGAGGAATTTAAAAACTGATGGTTTGGCTTCTCCAAGTTAGAAGCCATTTTTGGCGGGATAGCTCGGTTGGTAGCGTACATGTCACAGTAACCTTACTGTATGTTATTATTTTACCTGAAATTAAGCTTCTTTTTTTTTTTTTCCAGACGTTGAATAATACATGAGTATAATGGTCAATGTAAAAAATGATTTTGAAGGTAAAAAATGATTTTGAAGGTAAAAAATGATTTTCAAGGTAAAAAATTTTTTTCAAGGTAACATTTTTTTTCAAGGTTAAAAATGATTTTCAAGGTAAAAAATGATTTTCAAGGTAAAAAAAAATTTCATAGGTAAAAAAAATTTTTCAAGGTAAATTTTTTTTTTCAATGTAAAAAATGGTTTTCAAGGTAAAAAATGATTTTCAAGGTAAAAAATGATTTTCAAGGTAAAAAAAAATTTTCAAGGTAAAATTTTTTTTCAAGGTTAAAAATGATTTTCAAGGTAAAAAATGATTTTCAAGGTAAAAAATGATTTTCAAGGAAAAAAAAAATTTTCAAGGTAAATTTTTTTTTCAAGGTTAAAAATGATTTTCAAGGTAAAAAATGATTTTCAAGGTAAAAAAAAATGTCATGGGTAAAAAAAATTTTTCAAGGTAAAATTTTTTTTTCAATGTAAAAAATGATTTTCAAGGTAAAAAATGATTTTCAAGGTAAAAAAAAATTTCATGGGTAAAAAAAATTTTTCAAGGTAAATTTTTTTTTCAATGTAAAAAATGATTTTCAAGGTAAAAAATGATTTTCTAGGTAAAAAAATTTTTTCAAGGTAAAAAATTATTTTCAAGGTAAAAAAAAATTTTAAGGGTAAAAAAAATTTTTCAAGGTAATTTTTTTTTTCAAGGTTAAAAATGATTTTCAAGGTAAAAAATGATTTTCAATGTAAAAAAAAATTTTCAAGGTAAAAATTTTTTTTCAATGTAAAAAATGATTTTCAAGGTAAAAAATGATTTTCAAGGTAAAAAATGATTTAAGGTAAAAAAAATTTTTCAAGGTAGATTTTCTTTTCAATGTAAAAAATGATTTTCAAGGTAAAAAAAAATTTAAGGTAAAAAAAAATTTTCAAGGTAATTTTTTTTTTTCAAGGTAAAAAATGATTTTCAAGGTAAAAAATGATTTTCAAGGTAAAAAATGATTTTCAAGGTAAAAAAAAATATTCAAGGTAAAAATTTTTTTTCAAGTTTAAAAATGATTTTCAAGGTAAAAAATGATTTTCAAGGTAAAAAATGATTTTCAAGGAAAAAAAAAATTTTCAAGGTAAATTATTTTTTCAAGGTTAAAAATGATTTTCAAGGTAAAAATGATTTTCAAGGTAAAAAAAAATGTCATGGGTAAAAAAAATTTTTCAAGGTAAAATTTTTTTTTCAATGTAAAAAATGATTTTCAAGGTAAAAAATGATTTTCAAGGTAAAAAAAAATTTCATGGGTAAAAAAAATTTTTCAAGGTAAATTTTTTTTTCAATGTAAAAAATGATTTTCAAGGTAAAAAATGATTTTCTAGGTAAAAAAAAATTTTCAAGGTAAAAAATGATTTTCAAGGTAAAAAAAAATTTTAAGGGTAAAAAAAATTTTTCAAGGTAATTTTTTTTTTCAAGGTTAAAAATGATTTTCAAGGTAAAAAATGATTTTCAATGTAAAAAAAAATTTTCAAGGTAAAAAATTTTTTTCAATGTAAAAAATGATTTTCAAGGTAAAAAATGATTTTCAAGGTAAAAAATGATTTTCAAGGTAAAAAAAATTTTTCAAGGTAAATTTTCTTTTCAATGTAAAAAATGATTTTCAAGGTAAAAAAAAATTTAAGGTAAAAAAAAATTTTCAAGGTAATTTTTTTTTTTCAAGGTAAAAAATGATTTTAAGGTAAAAAATAATTTTCAAGGTAAAAAATGATTTTCAAAATGTGTTTGTCATTCTTGTTTGGTGTGGATTCACAGTGTGGCGCATATTTCTAACAATGTTAAAGTTTTTTTTTTATACTGGCACCCTCAGTGTAACCTGTATCGCTGTTGATCAAGTATGCATTGCATTCACTTCTGTGTGCGTGCCAAAGCCGCACATATTATGTAACTGGGCCAGCTCTTGTTGGACTGGACGAAAAACGGACGTTACAATTCTCGTGAGTGGCACTGAAATTTGGGAGTCTCCTGGGAGGTTTGGCAAGTATGAGAATTAGCGGTGTACCACAACACCGCCGCTGAATATGATCGGCGGGCCAGCTCTAGTGTTAATTTGACATCGCCTCACGGGCCAAGTGAAATTACACGGCGGGCCAGAGTTTGACACTCATGCACTAGAGAAAAGCGATATATAAATATAATTCACTTCACTTCTGGACCTGACCTCCTCCAGGTACTGCAGTCCTGTATAATGACACTCGCTTGTAATAAAGCAAGGTCTATTCAGGTGTACTGGTGAGGAGGCTACGCCGGATAGTCGAACCTCGGATTCAGGAGGAACAGTGTGGTTTTCGTCCTGGTCGTGGAACTGTGGACCAGCTCTATACTCTCGGCAGGGTCCTTGAGGGTGCATGGGAGTTTGCTCAACCAGTCTACATGTGCTTTGTGGACTTGGAGAAGGCATTCGACCGTGTCCCTCGGGAAGTCCTGTGGGGAGTGCTCAGAGAGTATGGGGTAACGGACTGTCTTATTGTGGCGGTTCGCTCCCTGTATGATCGGTGTCAGAGCTTGGTCCGCATTGCCGGCAGTAAGTCGGACCCATTTCCAGTGAGGGTTGGACTCCGCCAGGGCTGCCCTTTGTCACCCATTCTGTTCATAACCTAAATGGACAGAATTTCTAGGCGCAGTCAAGGCGTTGAGGGTATCTGGTTTGGTGGCTGCAGGATTAGGTCTCTGCTTTTTGCAGATGATGTGGTCCTGATGGCTTCATCTGGCCAAGATCTTCAGCTCTCACTGGATCGGTTCGCAGCCGAGTGTGAAGCGACTGGGATGGAAATCAGCACCTCCAAATCCGAGTCCTTGGTTCTCGCCCGGAAAAGGGTGGAGTGCCATCTCCGGGTTGGGGAGGAGATCTTACCCCCAAGTGGAGGAGTTCAAGTACCTCAGAGTCTTGTTCACGAGTGAGGGAAGAGTGGATTGTGAGATCGACAGGCGGATCGGTGCGGCGTCTTCAGTAATGCGGACGCTGTATCGATCCGTTGTGGTGAAGAAGGAGCTGAGCCAGAAGGTAAAGGTCTCAATTTACTGGTCGATCTACGTCCCCATCCTCACCTATGGTCATGAGCTTTGGGTCATGACCGAAAGGACAAGATCACGGGTACAAGCGGCCCAAATGAGTTTCCTCCGCCGGGTGGCGGGGCTCTCCCTTAGAGATAGGGTGAGAAGCTCTGCCATCCGGGAGGAGCTCAAAGTAAAGCCGCTGCTCCTCCACATGGAGAGGAGCCAGATGAGGTGGTTCGGGCATCTGGTCAGGATGCCACCCGAACGCCTCCCTCGGGAGGTGTTTCGGGCACGTCCGACCGGTAGGAGGCCACGGGGAAGACCCAGGACACGTTGGGAAGACTATGTCTCCCGGCTGGCCTGGGAACGCCTCGGGATCCCCCGGGAGGAGCTAGACGAAGTGGCTGGGGAGAGGGAAGTCTGGGCTTCCTTGCTTAAGCTGCTGCCCCCGCGACCCGACCTCGGATAAGCGGAAGAAGGTGGATGGATGGATGGATGGTTCGGTAACGCGTCTCCGATGTCTCTTTTGATCCGGCCGCGTCGCCCTTCCGCCATCCTAGTCACTGCCGTTGTGTCCTTGGGCAAGACACTTTACCCACCTGCTCCCAGTGCCACCCACACTGCTTTAAATGTAACTTAGATATTGGCTTTTACTATATAAATATAATTCACTTCACTTCTGGACCTGACCTCCTCCAGGTACTGCAGTCCTGTATAATGACACTCGCTTGTAATAAAGCAACGTTTGGTACAAGACCAGAAATACACTTAAAAGGAAAACGGATTTGTCGTTTTTTTGCCCCTGAACTCTTCCCATGAACGCAATATCTATATTGTATCGGCATGCCACCCAAGTCTCCTCTGAGAGTACCAGCAGGACCTGCAGGTGGTACCTCAGGTAGTTTGACCCAGTTGAACAACTTCAGGGGGTTTGACGGCTGGGGAATGTTCTTCTGCTTGGTACTTCCAGGAGGAGCTCCCGGTGGAGGAAGGGGAGGAGGAGGAGGAGGAGGAGCAAATGGAAGAACTCCAAAGACCGGAGCAGCCCCCACAGGGGGTGGAGGTGTTGGTAGAGCAGTCGAGGCAATAGGAACAGATGGATCCACACTTCTCCGAGTCACACCGGATGTCTGAATAGTGAACAATTCAATAAGTCAGCAACTACATCATTTTGCATTTGAAGTTATCATGACATATATGTATTGTTGCATTTCAAACAATAGTATTGTTGATAATAGAAGTCATTTTACCATAACAATCTACAAGGTTAATATAGTTGGCTTATCTTTCTTCCCCTCCATTTATCTGCTTTCTTTTGCATTTTAAGTTATCATTAAATATATACATGTGTGACTGCCATCATATTGCAGTCTACACATATCTCTTATGTGTGACTGCCATTATATTACAGTCCAAACGCATCTCGTACGTGTGACTGCCATCATATTGCAGTCTACACGTATCTCGTATGTGTGACTGCCGTCATATTGCAGTCTACACGTATCTCTTATGTGTGACTGCCATTATATTACAGTCTAAACGCATCTCGTATGTATGACTGCCATCATATTGCAGTCTACATGTAACTCTTATGTGTGACTGCCATCATATTGCAGTCTACACCTATCTCTTATGTGTGACTGCCATCATATTGCAGTCTACACATATCTCTTATGTGTGACTGCCATCATATTGCAGTCTACACATATCTCTTATGTGTGACTGACATCATATTACAGTCTAAAAGCATCTCGTATGTGTGACTGCCATCATATTGCAGTCTACACATATCTCTTATGTGTGACTGCCATCATATTGCAGTCTACACGTATCTCTTATGTGTGACTGCCATCATATTGCAGTCTACACGTATCTCGCATGTGTGACTGCCATCATATTGCAGTCTACACGCATCTCTTATGTGTGACTACCATCATATTGCAGTCTACACGTATCTCTTATGTGTGACTACCATCATATTGAAGTCTACACGTATCTCTTTTGTGTGACTGCCATCATATTACAGTCTAAATGCATCTCGTATGTGTGACTGCCATCATATTGCAGTCTACACGTATCTCTTATGTGTGACTGCCATCATATTACAGTCTCCACATATCTCTTATGTGTGACTGCCATCGAGGTCGGTAAGCACAACCAGAATTTATAAGATGCACTGTCGAGTTTTGAGGAAAAAAAAAAAGATTTTAAGTGCGCTTTATAGTCCGGAAAATACGGTAGTATAAAGAACATTTATATCATGTGCTGTCATCTGTGTCAGTAGAAACTTTCACATTTCAGCCTCTAAGAATTCCACTTCTAATTAGAGAAAGCATGTTGCAACTAATTGTATACGACTTATGTTTTACAACCATCAACTACAATTGTCGTCCAAGAACCATTAAATAATAGCTACCAAATAATTCCGAAGTTACTCACAAGAGAATCTTTACTTGAGTAGTTTTATACTTATTTTTACTCAATTAATCTTCTACTTCTACTTGAGTCATACTATTCAAAAGTATTCTTACTTGAGTACAATTGTTGGGTACCACCAATAGAACATTGACTTGATCTGTGAGGTGTCAGAATGTTGTGTTGGGAACATACGGAGCTGACTTCCTGCAGCCGAGCAGATATTTCCTCCAGTTGTTGATTGGCGTGCTTGTGATGACTACGTTCCAGCACCAGCTTGTCTTTCAAGGTGTTCAGCATTGCCACGATGTCTTCTTTCTCCTTGTTCCTGGTCACACACTCCTTGTCTTTCTTCTCAAAACGTTGCTTTAGTTCCTGATGATCTAGAGAAAAGTGAATGTTTACGGTGTTAACGCTGCTGAAGGAAGAGTTGAATGAACATTTGGACTTTGACTTGCAAAACCCCAAAAGCAGTGAAGTTGTCACGTTGTGTAAATGGTGAATAAAAAGAGAATACAACAACGCTTTGTGTGTGGTTTCACTCTATGGCACATGTTTATGACAGTGTTGTTTAGTGTGGTTTCACTATATGGCACATGTTTATGACAGTGTTGTTTAGTGTGGTTTCACTCTTTGGCACATGTTTATGACAGTGTTGTTTAGTGTGGTTTCACTATATGGCAAATGTTTATGACAGTGTTGTTTAGTGTGGTTTCACTATATAGCACATGTTTATGACAGTGTTGTTTAGGGTGGTTTCACTATATGGCACATGTTTATGACAGTGTTGTTTAGTGTGGTTTCACTATATGGCACATGTTTATGACAGTGTTGTTTAGTGTGGTTTCACTATATGGCACATGTTTATGACAGTGTTGTTTAGTGTGGTTTCACTATATAGCACATGTTTATGACAGTGTTGTTTAGTGTGGTTTCACTATATGGCACATGTTTATGACAGTGTTGTTTAGTGTGGTTTCACTATATGGCACATGTTTATGACAGTGTTGTTTAGTGTGGTTTCACTATATGGCACATGTTTATGACAGTGTTGTTTAGTGTGGTTTCACTATATGGCACATGTTTATGACAGTGTTGCTTAGTGTGGTTTCACTATACGGCACATGTTTATGACAGTGTTGTTTAGCGTGGTTTCACTATATGGCACATGTTTATGACAGTGTTGTTTAGTGTGGTTTCACTATATGGCACATGTTTATGACAGTGTGGGCATTGTTCATACTGCCACCCGTAGTGTGACATGTTTGGCTGTTGACCAAGTATGCCCTTCATTCGCTCGTCTGCAGTGTGTTCAAAGTCAATATGATTATGTCATTAGTTCATTATCGTACCCAACAAAATCTTGGTTAGGCTTTGATAAATATAGACTCAATGATTTGTGACTTAATTATTATGTTAAACGGATCAAACTCGCCTCTCAGTTAACAACAAGAAGATTGATTTGTCCAAAATAATTTTAAAGATTGAAAGTTGCCATCAATCCCACGTGGGTGCTCGGCATTGTCCGTGGGTGCTCGGGCCCCCAAGCACCCACGGGATCGACGTCTATGCACGGTCATGTGCTCGCTGCACTGGATTGGAGCGGTGAAGAGAAAGTGGAGTCAAAAGACAAAGTTCTCAATTGACATTGGAACTTTCCCACCAGTTTTGGGCGACCAACGTTAGTTAGTTAGTTGACGTCTCTGGGTAGCTGGGCTCACACTTCTCAGTCTATCTCTTAGGGTGTGAAGATCGTGGCAAAGTGAGAGAGGCCATCTATTTCTGAGCTCTTCTCGCTACCAGGACGTGGTTGGTTTCTTACCTTTTGTCATGGAATCTGCTTGGTCTTTCCATTGCTTGACTTCATTTTCCTTGACCAGCCTACGGATTCAAACAAAAGGGTTGAAGATACAGTGAATGCCCATATGTTTCATCTCAAAAAACGAATACATAGTCTTCCCAACGTGTCCTGTGTCTTCCCCGTGGCCTCCTGCCGGTCGGACGTGCCCTAAACACCTCCCTAGGGACGCGTTCGGGTGGCATCCTGACCAGATGCCCGAACCACCTCATCTGGCTCCTCTCGATGTGGAGGAGCAGCGGCTTTACTTTGAGTTCCCCCCGAATGACAGAGCTTCTCACCCTATCTCTAAGGGAGAGACCCGCCACTCGGCGGAGGAAACTCATTTCGGCCGCTTGTACCCGTGATCTTGTCCTTTCGGTCATGACCCAAAGCTCATGACCATAGGTGAGGATGGGAATGTAGATCGAACGGTAAATAGAGAGCTTTGCCTTCCGGCTCAGCTCCTTCTTCACCACAACGGATCGATACAGCGTCCGCATTACTGAAGACGCCGCACCGATCCGCCTGTCAATCTCACGATCCACTCTCCCCCCACTCGTGAACAAGACTCCGAGGTACTTGAACTCCTCCACTTGGGGCAAGATCACCTCCCCAACCCGGAGATGGCACTCCACCCTTTTCCGGGAGAGAACCATGGACTCGGACTTGGAGGTGCTGATTCCCATCCCAGTCGCTTCACACTCGGCTGCGAACCGATCCAGTGAGAGCTGAAGATCTTGGCCGGAGGAAGCCATCAGGACCACATCATCTGCAAATAGCAGTGACCTAATCCTGCAGCCACCAAACCAGATCCCCTCAACGCCCTGACTGTGCCTAGAAATTCTGTCCATAAAAGTTATGAACAAAATGGGTGACAAAGGGCAGCCTTGGTGGAGTCCAACCCTCACTGGAAACGTGTCCGACTTACTGCCGGCAATGCGGACCAAGCTCTGACACTGATCATACAGGGAGCGGACCGCCAAAATCAGACAGTCCGATACCCCATACTCTCTGAGCACTCCCCACAGGACTTCCCGAGGGACACGGTCAAATGCCTTCTCCAAGTCCACAAAGCACATGTAGACTGGTTGGGCAAACTCCCATGCACCCTCAAGGACCCTGCCGAGAGTATAGAGCTGGTCCACAGTTCCACGACCAGGACGAAAACCACACTGTTCCTCCTGAATCCAAGGTTCGACTATCCGGCGTAGCCTCCTCTCCAGTACACCTGAATAGACCTTACCGGGAAGGCTGAGGAGTGTGATCCCACGATAGTTAGAACACACCCTCCGGTTCCCCTTCTTAAAGAGAGGAACCACCACCCCGGTCTGCCAATCCAGAGGTACCGCCCCCAATGTCCACGCGATGCTGCAGAGTCTTGTCAACCAAGACAGCCCCACAGCATCCAGAGCCTTAAGGAACTCCGGGCGGGTCTCATCCACCCCCGGGGCCCTGCCACCGAGGAGCTTTTTAACTACCTCAGCAACCTCAGCCCCAGAAATAGAAGAGCCCACCACAGAGTCCCCAGGCACTGCTTCCTCATAGGAAGACGTGTTGGTGGGATTGAGGAGGTCTTCGAAGTATTCCCTCCACCGATCCACAACATCCGCAGTCGAGGTCAGCAGAACACCATCCTCGCCATACACGGCGTTGATAGTGCACTGCTTCCCCTTCCTGAGGCGGCGGATGGTGGTCCAGAATCGCTTCGAAGCCGTCCGGAAGTCGTTTTCCATGGCTTCCCCGAACTCCTCCCATGTCCGAGTTTTTGCCTCCGCGGCCGCTGAAGCCACACACTGCTTGGCCTGTCGGTACCTGTCCGCTGCCTCAGGAGTCCTATGAGCCAAAAGAACCCGATAGGACTCCTTCTTCAGCTTGACGGCATCCCTCACCGCCGGTGTCCACACAAACAAGTTTCTGTGGCCTGATATATCTGATTTTTAAGAACACTAATACGGAACCTCACAATAATGCTAAAAACGTTATGACAGACCGCCTTAAAAAAACAGAATGCAATTTGTTATTTTTCTATGAGCGATAAAACACTGAAAATTGACATCATGGGAACGTCACACCCCCTCTCCGTCGACATATTTTACAATCAAGCGAAACGCAACAAAAATGAAACAAACATAGCGAAAAACGAGAAAAAACCCACTTACAATCTGTTATATGTGATACATCACTAAGCTTTAGAACTTGGTTGTAAAAATCTCCTTCCACGTCTGTCCCTGACACCCACATTTCAGGCTCTGGAAACACTCTGTGGAAACACTCCCCACCCACACTGCTTGGTGCCTGGTCTGAGCTGATGTACCATAGTAACTCATTAGATGACCATAGTAACTAATTAGATGACCTTAGATGACCATAGTAACTAATTAGATAACCATAGTAACTAGTATATTGTGCAAAAGCGCAGATTCAAACCATTGAAGTACTTTGTAGAGTTGAAGACTTACGGTCATTAGAAAACATGATTGCACATCATAAAGGCAGCTACACTTTCCATCTTAAACATCTAAAAGAAATATTTGGGAATGTCCGGCGGGCCAGATTGAAAAACTTAACGGGCCTAGTGTGGACCCTGGGCCTTAATTTTCCCAGGTCTGGGCTAGACCGTGTCTACTGTACGCTTCCAACTGTTCTATGGATCTAACTCATTCATGGGTACTTACTGTATATATTTTAAACAGTTTTCTAAGTGTGTTGGGTAGACTTAGGGCTTAAACCTGGATTGATTTGGTTGAGCAAACAATGTGAGGTGAGTTCTTGATGCAGCTTCATAGTCCAGGCTTTATTTGAGAGTCAGAAATAGACGTTTGAACGCGTGTTTCAATCACTCGGACAATATGGGGACACATGCTGTTGGATGCTCGGATTCAGGAGGAACAGTGTGGTTTTCGTCCTGGTCGTGGAACTGTGGACCAGCTCTATACTCTCGGCAGGGTCCTTAAGGGTGCATGGGAGTTTGCCCAACCAGTCTACATGTGTTTTGTGGACTTGGAGAAGGCATTCGACCGTGTCCCTCGGGAAGTCCTGTGGGGAGTGCTCAGAGAGTATGGGGTATCGGACTGTCTGATTGTGGCAGTCCGCTCCCTGTATGCTCAGTGCCAGAGCTTGGTCCGCATTGCCGGCAGTAAGTCGGACACGTTTCCAGTGAGGGTTGGACTCCGCCAAGGCTGCCCTTTGTCACCGATTCTGTTCATAACTTTTATGGACAGAATTCTAGGCGCAGTCAAGGCGTTGAGGGGATCTGGTTTGGTGGCTGCAGGATTAGGTCTCTGCTTTTTGCAGATGATTTGGTCCTGATGGCTTCATCTGGCCAGAATCTTCAGCTCTCACTGGATCGGTTCGCAGCCGAGTGTGAAGCGACTGGGATGAGAATCAGCACCTCCAAGTCCGAGTCCATGGTTCTCGCCCGGAAAAGGGTGGAGTGCCATCTCCGGGTTGGGGAGGATATCTTGCCCCAAGTGGAGAAGTTCAAGTACCTCGGAGTCTTGTTCACGAGTGAGGGAAGAGTGGATCGTGAGATCGACAGGCGGATCGGTGCGGCGTCTTCAGTAATGCGGACGCTGTATCGATCCGTTGTGGTGAAGAAGGAGCTGAGCCGGAAGGCAAAGCTCTCAATTTACCGGTCGATCTACGTTCCAATCCTCACCTATGGTCATGAGCTTTGGGTTATGACCGAAAGGACAAGATCACGGGTACAAGCGGCCGAAATGAGTTTCCTCCGCCGGGTGGCGGGGCTCTCCCTTAGAGATAGGGTGAGAAGCTCTGCCATCCGGGGGGAGCTCAAAGTAAAGCCGCTGCTCCTCCACATCGAGAGGAGCCAGATGAGGTGGTTCGGGCATCTGGTCAGGATGCCACCCGAACGCCTCCCTAGGGAGGTGTTTAGGGCACGTCCGACCGGTAGGAGGCCGCGGGGAAGACCCAGGACACGTTGGGAAGACTATGTCTCCCGGCTGGCCTGGGAACGCCTCGGGGTCCCACAGGAAGAGCTGGACGAAGTGGCTGGGGAGAGGGAAGTCTGGGCTTCCCTGCTTAGGCTGCTGCCCCCGCGACCCGACCTCGGATAAGCGGAAGAAGATGGATGGATGGATGGATGGATGGATGGCTGTTGGATGCCATTGCTATTGAAGCAGCTTTGACCGGTCCACCAGTGTTTCATCAGGAGAGCTAATTAAATACCATAGTCCTAATAGCATACTTTGCAAAGGTTCTTGTAGTCAGACAATATTTTCGGTATATTCTATGGATTTTTTTCGACTGTCATCTGCACTCTTCTTAAGAAGGGTCACCTGACCACGGTGACGTGTTGCCTATCAGCTCTTCTTACAGGCGTGGCCAACCAGACCAACTCAGTGGTCAGGTGAGCCTTCTGAAGAAGACTGCAGTATCTGGCAACCTCAGTCATGGAGAAAGGGGAGGGGACTACAGAATTCTGATACAACATACTGATGCTTACTTACATGCGAACAATGTTTTTGACATTAAAGTCCGCCAGGGGAGCGACATCTGGATTTCCGCCTTTGTCTGTCTGCAGAACCAGCTGCTGAACTATCCGATCCAACAACACCCAGTATTGATTCATGGCGGTGGTTTGTTTAACTGTGAAGAGAGGGCAGCAGCTACAACAACCGTAGAATCAAAGTTACAGTCACGATCAAAAGTGTACATACTCTTGTAAAGAACATCATGTCATGGCTGTCTTGAGTTTCCAATACTTTCAACAAATATGCTGGGTCAAAAGTATACATACAGCAATGTTAATATTTGCTTACATGTCCCTTGGCAAGTTTACCTGCAATAAGGCGCTTTTGGTAGCCATCCACAAGCTTCTGCTTGACCACTTGACCACTAAATTGGTGCAGTTCAGCTAAGTTTGTTGGTTTTCTGACACGAACTTCTACAGCATTGTCCACACGTCAGGACTTTGGGAAGGCCATTCTAAAACCTTCATTCTAGCCTGATTTAGCCATTCCTTTACCACTTTTGAGGTGTGTTTGGGGTCATTGTCCTGTTGGAACACCCAACTGCACCCAAGACCCAACCTCCGGACTGATGGTTTTAGCTTGTCCTGAAGAATTTGGAGGTAATCCTCGTTTTTCATTGTCCCATTTACTCTCTGTAAAGCACCAGTTCCATTGGCAGAAAAACAGGTCCAGAGCATACTACTACCACCATGCTTGACGGTGGTGGCCAAACAGCTCAATTTTTGTTTCATCTGACATCACATGGACAAAGATAGGACCTTCTGGAGGAGTGTTCTGTGGTCAGATGAAACAAAAATTGAGCTGCATGACATTATTTTCTTTACAAGTGTATGTCAACTGTACATGAACATCTGATTCTCTTTGATGTATTTAAGGTCTTTGACCTCCCGTGAGATCATTCCTGTTGCCAACTGGCATACCAAACACGATTGTTCCGGCGTCGGTCTGCGTATGCGTATGAGGAAGTCCAGACGACCTTACCTGGCATCATGAGACAGTTCTGCAGTGCAGAGACCAGGTGTGGGTAAGCTTCAGTGTGGTTCAGCTTCTTCCTGGTCAGCTCAAACATCTGGCTTGCACTTCTGGTGTCAATATGAACCTGGGATCAAGTGAAGAAACCATTGTCATTGTCATGGATCTCATTCACACTACATTTCTAACATTTCAGACAGCTTTAAAGATCTTTTGAATTGGAATCCGGAATCGGGTCGTGGGGACAACAGCTCCAGCAGAGACCCCCAGACTTCCCTCTCCAGAGCAACATTAGCAACTTCCTCCTGGGGGATCCCGAAGCGTTCCCAGGCCAAAGAGGAGATATAATCCCCCCATCTGGTCCTTGGCCTGCCCCAAGGTTTCCTCCCAGTGGGACGTGCAACGAGGACCTCCCTAGGGAGACGCTGGTGAGGCATCCGCACGAGATGCCCAAACCACCTAAGCTGGCTCCTTTCCAAGCGAAGGAGCAGCGGCTCTACTCCGAGTCTCTCTCGGGTGACTGAACTTCTCACCCTATCTCTAAGGGAGATGCCAGCCACCCTTCTGAGGAAACTCATTTCGGACGCAATCTTATTCTTTCGGTCATGACCCACACTTCATGACCATAGGTGAGAGTAGGAATGTAGATAGCTCGGTAGACCGAGAGCTTTGCCTTCTGGCTCAGCTCTCGTTTGGTCACAACAGTGCGGCAGAGAGACTGCAATACTGGGACGTGCAACGAGGACCTCCCTAGGGAGACGCTGGTGAGGCATCCGCACGAGATGCCCGAACCACCTAAGCTGGCTCCTTTCCAAGTCTCTCTCGGGAGACTGAACTTCTCACCCTATCTCTAAGGGGGATGCCAGCCACCCTTCTGAGGAAACTCATTTTGGCCGCTTGTATCCGCGATCTTATTCTTTCGGTCATGACCCACACTTCATGACCATAGGTGAGAGTAGGAATGTAGATAGCTCGGTAGACCGAGAGCTTTGCCTTCTGGCTCAGCTCTTGTTTGGTCACAACAGTGCGGCAGAGAGACTGCAATACTGCCTCAGCTGCTCCCATTCTCCGGCTGATTTCCTTCTCCATCTTTCCCTCACTCGTGAACACGACCCCGAGATACTTCAACTAATGAATCTAAGACAAGGGTCCTCAAACCTCCATATTGTGTGGCCCTCTACTTGACTTCATAGTTCAGTGTATATAGTAGAGATGCGCGGTTTGCGGGCACAACCGCGGAGTCCGCGGATTATCCGCGCATCGGGCGGGTGAAATTTAAAAAAATTAGATTTTATCCGCGGGTCGGGTCGGGCGGTTGAAAAAAATAAAAAATAGATTTTAAATAGATTCAGGCGGGTGGCAGTTAAACCAATTCGGAAATATATATACATAGTTAAATGTTGTTACCCACATACGAAAAACGAGCAGGCACCTGCAGCATATGCCACAACAGAAGAAAAAAAAAAGAAGAGATGGACACTTTTACAGAGCGGAGAAGGGACGCCTCGCCGGGGTCCGGGACCGAGGCCCCTTCCCCCGAGAGGGCCCCACCGGGAGTCGTAGCTGAGGCGATCCGCGAGAAGGGCCCGACGCACGTCCAGGGTCACCACCGCACCGACACCCCGCCTCGTCCGCCTTCGCCGCGGCCGGCGTCACGCGCAGCAGGTAAGCAGCTTACCTGCCCGCCACCCCCGTGGCCGGGGGCTCGTAACAGGGGTCACTCCGCGCGCTCCGCCCACGCAGCTTACCTTCCCGCCACCCCTGTTGCCGGGGGCGCGTAACAGGGGTCACTCCGCGCGCAGTGCGCTCACGAAAGGGGTGAGGCTCACCCTGGTTGATATAGACAGCAGGACGGTGGCCATGGACGTCAGAACCCGCTAAGGAGTGTGTAACAACCCACCTGCCGAATCAACTAGCCCTGAAAATGGATGGCGCTGGAGCGTCGGGCCCATACCTGGCCGTCGCCGGCAGCGAGACGCGCTTGGAGGTGCGCTCAGCGCGGCTCCCATATGATTGCGCACTGGTGTGCGTCTGGGTCGTGACAGCGTAGCACGCGAATGTCTGTGCTGCATTGGATCAGTCTCCTTTCTTTAACAGGCAAAAGCTTTATAACCTCACTAATGCCTTGCATCATCTATATTAGATATATAACAACGGGCGGGTGCGGTTCTGATCAAATGTTACATCGGGTGGATGGCGGATGGTTGACGACTTTCTGATGCGGTTGCGGATGAAATAATTGCCTATCCGCGCATCTCTAATATATATATATATATATATATATATATATATATATATATATATATATATATATATATATATATATATATATATATATATATATATATATATATATATATATATATATCCTGAAAATATGCAAACAAAACTGTGTTTAGATAATTGATACTTCAAACTTGCATAAAGATAACATGAATATAACATAACTTGGCTTCTGAGAGCTTCAAAATGTAATGAATAAAATGCTAAAGTCTTGCATTTTTTAAATAATTAAATATGGTCATTTTAAATGAATCATTATGATAATTTAAAATGTATTATTTCAAATATGTTTATTTTAATGTACCGGTATAATTCTATGGCTGGACGTATGAAGGAGTCAGAAAAAAAAAAAAAAAAAAAAAATACAATTAATTTTTATGTTTTTAGCAAAATATAGCAAAAATGTATTTAGTTGTATTTATTTTTTAATTGATAAATATATTTATTTTTAGGTAAGATAAACATAATTATACAATTTATCTCTAGTCTGGATGATTTAGTTCTTGACACCCTGTTGTCCTCACTCAGGTCCGCATGGAGCTGGAGGAGGGGGCGTGGCCTCCAGCTCCGGCTGAAAATCGGGAGATTTTCGGGAGAATATTTTTCCCGGGAGGTTTTCGGAAGAGGCGCTGAATTTCGGGAGTCTCCCGGAAAATTCGGTAGGGTTGGCAAGTATGTAGTCACCGCAGGTGTCATAGTTTTTATGCCTTCAGTGACAATCTACAATGTAAATAGTCATGGAAACAAAGACAAAACATTGAAAGACGAGGTGTGTCCGAGGTCACTCTGTAATACAAAACTTCATAGAAATTCAAAAATATTTCTCGACATGACTTACAAGATCGAAGCGTTTGGACAGCAGAAGCTCATCCTCATTCCTCAACATTTCAAAGAAGTCCAGATGTCTGAGCAACAACAACAACAACAACAACAACACGTGATAGAGTAAGTGAGAAAGTAGAGACCTACACAATTTTAACATTGAAAAGATCTTCAAGCGGTTATGTACCTGTCGAGTGTAGTGTTGTCATGGGAGCGAAGTTTATCAATGACCGGCTGAATGCCCAACATCAGGAACTCGTAGCGCAAGTGGATACGGAACTCCATACTGGTCTGAACGCACACAAACACATGCATGTGCACACAAAGTACAAAACATACAAAAGGTAGACAAATACCACAGTTTATATTCTGTGCAAGATGAAATCAAAGAGCACTTAAAGCATACTTGCCAACCCTCCCGGATTTTCCGGGAGACTCTCGAAATTCAGCGCCTCTCCCGAAAAACCTCCCGGGACAAATTTTCTCCCGAAAATCTCCCGAAGTTCAGGCGGAGCTGGGGGCCACGCCCCCTCCAGCTCCATGCGGACCTGAGTCCGCTTTCCCACAATATAAACGACGTCTACAGTAAAGCAGTCCGTCTGCCGTAAACAGCAATGTTGTGACACTCTTAAACAGGACAATACTGCCATCTAGTGCATTTGATGAAAGCACTTTTGTGCGTGCCACACAGCAATGCATCATCAGAGAGGGTGTTCAGCATGGTTAGAAAGATAGTGACAGAATAGAACAAGGATGGACAATTCAACCCTTAACTCAACAATGAGTAGATGAGTGTTATGTGTGTGTATATGTGTAAATAAATGAACACTGAAATTCAAGTATTTCTTTTATTTATATATATATATATATATATATATATATATATATATATATATATATATATAAATATATAGCTAGAATTCACTGAAAGTCAATTATTTCTTATAAATATATATCCATCCATCCATCCATTTTCTACCGCTTATTCCCTTCGGGGTCGTGGGGTTATTATATATATATATATATATATATATATATATATATATATATATATATATATATATATATATATATATATATATATATATATATATATATTAGAGATGCGCGGATAGGCAATTATTTCATCCGCAACCGCATCAGAAAGTTGTCAACCATCCGCCATCCACCCGATGTAACATTTGATCAGAACCGCACCCGCCCACACCCGCCCGCACCCGCCCGCACCCGCCCGCACCCGCCCGTTGTTATATATCTAATATAGACGATGCAAGGCATTAGTGAGGTTATAAAGCTTTTGCCTGTTAAAGAAAGGAGACTGATCCAATGCAGCACAGACATTCGCGTGCCACGCTGTCACAACCCAGACGCACACCAGTGCACAATCATATGGGAGCCGCGCTGAGCGCACCTCCAAGCGCATCTCGCTGCCGGCGACGGCCGGGTATGGGCCCGACGCTCCAGCGCCATCCATTCAGGGCTAGTTGATTCGGCAGGTGGGTTGTTACACACTCCTTAGCGGGTTCCAACTTCCATGGCCACCGTCCTAGCTGCTGGCTATATCAACCAGGGTGAGCCCCACCCCTTTCGTGAGCGCACTGCGCGCGGAGTGACCCCTGTTACGCGCCCCCGGCAACAGGGGTGGCGGGCAGGTAAGCTGCGCGGGCGGAGCGCGCGGAGTGACCCCTGTTACGAGCCCCCAGCCACGGGGGTGGCGGGCAGGTAAGCTGCTTACCTGCTGCGCGTGACGCCGGCCGCGGCGAAGGCGGACGAGGCGGGGTGTCGGTGCGGTGGGCGCGGTGGTGACCCTGGACGTGCGTCGGGCCCTTCTCGCGGATCGCCTCAGCTACGGCTCCCGGTGGGGCCCTCTCGGGGGAAAGGGCCTCGGTCCCGGACCCCGGCGAGGCGTCGGGGGCCTTCTCCGCTCCGTAAAAGTGTCCATCTCTTTTTTTTTTTTTCTTCTGTTGTGGCATATGCTGCAGGTGCCTGCTCGTTTTTCGTATGTGGGTAACAACATTTAACTATGTATATATATTTACCAATTGGTTTAACTGCCACCCGCCTGAATCTATTTAAAATCTAATTTTTTTTTATTTCAACCGCCCGACCCGACCCGACCCGACCCGCGGATAAAATCTAATTTTTTTAAATTTCATCCGCCCGATCCGCGGATAATCCGCGGACTCCGCGGTTGTGCCCGCAAACCGCGCATCTCTAATATATATATATATATATATATATATATATATATATATGTTTATATATATATATATTGTCGGAGGCAGATATTTACATATATCCGAATTTAAGTTGTACTTCTTCCATTTCTTTGTCATATTTGAAAACAGCTCGTGTTTTCCATTTCTTCTCTTGATGCTCTGTCAGCAAGTATACTGTGTGTGTTAACCTTGAGTTCTTTGGAATGTATTATGGCTAGGGAGACGTTGTGCTTGTATTATGGCTAGGGCGGGGGAAGGAAAGAGGGGTTTTTGGGCGTTGGGGAGACAGACCATTTTGGGAGGCGCAATAGAATGTTCTAGGGTTAGACTGGTCTCAATCAATGTATATTGGCAAAGCTTTGAAAATATACAACAAAATACCTATTCTGTCTCTGGTGGTTTTTCAACTCAGCTTTAAGTGTCGTAAAGAGCTTGGGAGCGAATTGTGACTTGAATTCCCTGGGAGGAACAACTGGTCCAAAACGCAACAATATATATATATATATGAAATACTTGACTTGGTGAATTCTAGCTGTAAATATACTCCTCCTCTCTTAACCACGCCCCCGCCCCCAACCACCAAAATTGGAGGTCTCAAGGTTGGCAAGTATGACTTAAAGTTAGAAGGTAAACAGAGAACTGTATGCGTGCAGAACAAAAAACTCCATTGTCGTTTTAGAGAAGCCAAGAGAAGATGTTCGGAGTTGCAAAGAGAATGTATTTTCTTTCAAAACTACCGACGGACGTCTCTTTACCTCGCCCGGTCCTTGGCTCAGCACGGCATTGATTAACGACATGATGGCGGTCTTCAGGCTGACTTCATCCCTGTAGCGGCCCGTGGATCGGTCCAGGTCTGTCACCAGAGTCTGTGAGCCAAACAGAAAATGCCTCAAACAAGAGTGAACCTTCGACTGGAAACGACACTGAAATGTGACCTGGGACAAGAACGAATTGTTGCTAGAGGAGCAGAAAAGAGGTCAGGTTTGTTCAAGTGAAGACCAAGACCTCATTACGCATGAAAAACCTACAAATACTTGTTTGAGTGAATGGAAGCTGCTTTTATACCCAATCATGGCACCCACCTGTTGCCAATTAGCCCGTTCACCTGTGGGATGTTCCAAATAAGTCTTTGTTGAGCATTCCTCAACTTTATCACTTTTTTTTGCCACTTGTGCCAGCTTTTTTGAAACATGTTCCATCCAACCATCTTCTTCCGCTTATCCGAGGTCGGGTCGCGGGGGCAGCAGCCTAAGCAGGGAAACCCAGACTTTCCTCTCTCCAGCCACTTCGTCCAGCTCTTCCTGTGGGACCCCGAGGCGTTCCCAGGCCAGCCGGGAGACATAGTCTTCCCAACGTGTCCTGGGTCTTCCCCGCGGCCTCCTACCGGTCGGACGTGCCCTAAACACCTCCTTAGGGAGGCGTTCGGGTGGCATCCTGACCAGATGCCCGAACCACCTCATCTGGCTCCTCTCCATGTGGAGGAGCAGCGGCTTTACTTTGAGCTCCCCCCGGATGGCAGAGCTTCTCACCCTATCTCCGCCACCCGGCGGAGGAAACTCATTTCGGTCGCTTGTACCCGTGATCTTGTCCTTTCGGTCATAACCCAAAGCTCATGACCATAGGTGAGGATGGGAACGTAGATCGACCGGTAAATTGAGAGCTTTGCCTTCCGGCTCAGCTCCTTCTTCACCACAACGGATCGATACAGCGTCCGCATTACTGAAGACGCCGCACCGATCCGCCTGTCGATCTCACGATCCACTCTTCCCCCACTCGTGAACAAGACTCCGAGGTACTTGAACTCCTCCACTTGGGGCAAGATCTCCTCCCCAACCCGGAGATGGCACTCCACCCTTTTCCGGGCGAGAACCATGGACTCGGACTTGGAGGTGCTGATTCTCATCCCAGTCGCTTCACACTCGGCTGCGAACTGATCCAGTGAGAGCTGAAGATCCTGGCCAGATGAAGCCATCAGGACCACATCATCTGCAAAAAGCAGAGACCTAATCCTGCAGCCACCAAACCAGACACCCTCAACGCCTTGACTGCGCCTAGAAACTCTGTCCATAAAAGTTATGAACAGAATGGGTGACAAAGGGCAGCCTTGGCGGAGTCCAACCCTCACTGGAAACGTGTCCGACTTACTGCCGGCAATGCGGACCAAGCTCTGACACTGATCATACAGGGAGCGGACCGCCACAATCAGACAGTCCGAAACCCCATACTCTCTGAGCACTCCCCACAGGACTTCCCGAGGGACACGGTCGAATGCCTTCTCCAAGTCCACAAAGCACATGTAGACTGGTTGGGCAAACTCCCATGCACCCTCAAGGACCCTGCCGAGAGTATAGAGCTGGTCCACAGTTCCACGACCAGGACGAAAACCACACTGTTCCTCCTGAATCCGAGGTTCGACTATCCGGCGGAGCCTCCTCTCCAGTACACCTAAATAGACCTTACCGGGAAGGCTGAGGAGACATGTTGCAGGCATCAAATTCCAAATGAGCTAATATTTGCAAAAAATAACGTTTCTCAGTGTGAACGTTAAATATCTTGTCTTTGCAGTCTATTCAATTGAATATAAGTTGAAAAGGATTAGCAATTTGAGAATTTGAATGTAAGACCACCCAGCATGGACGAATAGAACAGACAGGTCATTGTTTTGTCTGCTCGCGGAAAACAAACATCCTAATCTACGATTTGACTCCCTCGAATGGCCTTGACGCAGTGAAAACAGGACCAGGCTGTTCTGAAAAACACCCCCGAGGACACCTCAGTGATGGACGCTTTTGACCTCCCTCCCTCCTCAACGACACCTGGAGTCGAACTTTTGCAGATCGCCCTCAGTCTATAAAAACATTACATCATCACACCCAGGGGCGTCACTAGCTTTTAAGGGCAGGGGGGGCTTAGCCCCCAGGAGATGCACAGGATGCGACCGAACGTAAGGCATGAGCACAAAACTTCACAAACGGCTAACAAAGACTTAGAAATGATTCATTGTTATTATTATTATTTCAGTCGGTTTATTTTCAATCTGTGTTCAGTACAACAACAAACATGGGTTTTCACAGTGACATTTTGTTTACAGCATCAACAAGAAACAATTACTTGCATGATGATTATTATTATCTACTGATGATAGTCATATGTGAATGAGCTCAGCTCCTGTTCTCCTCCATGTGTAAAGTGAGAAACACAGCTGATGCTCCAGAAGGAAGTAACCCCAAAGATAGCAAATGGTAAAAAAGAGTGCACATTTAACTTTATAAATAATCAGGACCTTAATGATGCATTTCAGGCTAACTAGCTAACTAAGTAGCAGCATTGTTTTAGAGCGGGAATGTCAACTTTTTGTCAAACACAGATCTGGTGTAAAGTGGAGCTAATACATTTTACTACAAGCAGTGATGAAAACTTACTTTCTTGAAAATGTTTCTTTTGTCCATTTTGCATCCGTTCACGTTCTCGTTCTGCAGTGCTGTGTGCTAATGTGCTTCGTACAGCTGCAGGACCGCAAGCAAGGTCGTGGAGAAAATGCGGACTGGATTTTGAGTGATGTGGGCATTTTCTATATGAACATGTCCAAGGACCGCAAGCAAGGTCGTGGAGAAAATGCGGACTGGATTTTGAGTGATGTGGGCATTTTCTATATGAACAAGTGGAATGGATTGGATACCGACACACTAAAGGGGCTCTCTACCTTACGCTATGAAGTGAGGGGAAACTGAGTGAATAATGACAGGTTATATTATTATTTATTTAAACTCATATTCGGGCCACTTTATAATGAATATGTCGGCATGTATTTGTAAAAAAAATATTAATATAATATATATATATATATATATATATATATATATATATATATATTATATATTAATTTTAATATATAATATAAAAAAATATTAATATAATATATATATATATATATATATATATATATATATATATATATATATATATATATATATATATTATATATAAAAAAAAAATTACAAATACATGCCGACATATTCATTATAAAGTGGCCCGAATATGAGTTTAAACTGAGTGAAAATGAGTGAATAATGACAGGTTATATTATTATTTATTTAAACTCATATTCAGGCCACTTTATAATGAATATGTCGGCATGTATTTGTAAAAAAAATATTAATATAATATATATATATATATATATATATATATATATATATATATATTATATATTAATTTCAATATATAATATAAAAAAATATTAATATAATATATATATATATATATATATATATATATATATATATATTATATATAAATTTTTTTTTACAAATACATGCCGACATATTCATTATAAAGTGGCCCGAATATGAGTTTAAACTGAGTGAAAATGAGTGAATAATGACAGGTTATATTATTATTTATTTAAACTCATATTCGGGCCACTTTATAATGAATATGTCGGCATGTATTTGTAAAAAAAAATTAATATATAATATATCCATCCATCCATCCATTTTCTACCGCTTATTCCCTTTGGGGTCGCGGGGGGCGCTGGAGCCTATCTCAGCTACAATCGGGCGGAAGGCGGGGTACACCCTGGACAAGTCGCCACCTCATCGCAGGGCCAACACAGATAGACAGACAACATTCACACTCACATTCACACACTAGGGCCAATTTAGTGTTGCCAATCAACTTATCCCCAGTATATATATATATATATATATATATTATATATTAATTTTTTTTTACAAATACATGCCGACATATTCATTATATATATATATATATATATTATAAATAAATTTTTTTTTACAAATACATGCCGACATATTCATTATAAAGTGGCCCGAATATGAGTTTAAATAAATAAAAATAAATAAATATATATATATATATATATATATATATATATATATATACATATATATATATATATATAATTTTTTTTTTTTACAAATACATGCCGACATATTCATTATAAAGTGGCCCGAATATGAGTTTAAATAAAAAAATAAATAAAAAAATAAAAAAATAATAATAATAAAAAAAAAAATATATATATATATATATATATATATATATATATATATATATATATATATATATATATATATATATATATATATATATATATATATATTATATATGAATTTTTTTTTACAAATACATGCCGACATATTCATTATAAAGTGGCCCGAATATGAGTTTAAATAAATAATAATATAACCTGTCATTATTCACTCAGTTTCCCCTCAACACCAGATTATTTAGGGGGGTTTAAGAATATTTTAGGGGGGCTTGAGCCCCCCTAAAATAGGCCTAACAACGCCAATGATCACACCCAAGACAATTGGGCACACACGCACACCCCAACCACCCTCCCCCCACACCACACCTTCACCACCGCTTGTTTGTCTAATCTTGAACGGGTTTGTGCTGAAAACAAAGTTTTGTTGTACTTGTGCAATGACAATAAAGACCTATCTGATCTGATCTGATCCATCAAATCATTGTATTCTGTTTTTATCTACCATTTACACAACGTGACAACTTCACTGCTTTTGGGTTTTGTAGTACCCACACCGGCGGGACGGCGTGGCGCAGTTGGGAGAGTGGCCGTGCCAGCAACCTGAGGGTTCCTGGTTCAATCCCCAGCTTCTACCAACCAACGTCACGTCCGTTGTGTCCTTGAGCAAGACACTTCACCCTTGCTCCTGATGGGTGGTGGGATGGGATGGTGGCCATCAGTGTGTGAATGTGTGTGTGAATGGGTGAATGTGGAAATAGTGTCAAAGCACTTTGAGTACCTTGAAGGTAGAAAAGCGCTATACAAGTATTTACCATTTACCCACGTAGAACTACTACATATAGCGCTTGGTATTTGGGATCAGGCCCTTTGTTTAGTAAACATGCTAAAACCAGTCCAATGTAAGCAGAACTAACTTTGTTTAAGTTATACAAAAGTTCATTTGAGCACAGGTGTGTTAGGGAATAAATTGTATACCTCATAAACCTCAGATGTTGTACAGTATATATACAGTTAATAAAGAAAGAAAGTGAAACCTGAAAGCGTGTCCTTTCTGAAGCAAATGTCTGGTAGTGTAACATGGCTTCCAGCACTTTCTTATGGCCCCCAGGGACCAGGCACACTGCACCCAGAATCTCCGAGACAGCAACCTGTAGTCACAAAAAGGAGCTCACGTTAATTTTGAAGAGTACAACAAAGATGTTTCCACTTCATTGGTATGTCATGATAGTGATGTTGTATTTCTGGTCTTGTCACCCTCTCCCGGGCACCGAACCACAGTCTTATATTCCTTCTTTCTCTGTCTGGGTGTGTGTTAATTCAGGAGAGTACAACCTGACCATGTAAGGAGATGTTTGTGTGTACGTGACCGGGATATGTTGGAACTTAAAAGTTGGCGTGAAGATAGACTAGGAGTCTCTCTTCCAGGATAGAGCTATCACTTTTGTATTACGAAGTCTGAATGTATTGCCTCTTCTCGTGAGAGAGTTAACCTAGTCCATATGCGAATGTCCGACTAAGGCTCCTTAAATTATTATGGACCATTATTTACTTAAACCTGGTGGTTCGCTTCACCATATGTTGAACATAATATGAGTCAATTAATTCACTTCAATACCGTATTTTCCGCACTATAAGGCGCACCTAAAAACCACAATTTTTCTCAAAAGCTGACAGTGCGCCTAATAACCCGGTGCGCTTTATTACGATTCATTTTCATAAAGTTTCGGTCTCGCAACTTCGGTAAACAGCCGCCATCTTTTTTCCCGGTAGAACAGGAAGCGCTTCTTCTTCTACGCAAGCAACCGCCAAGGAAAGCACCCGCCCCCATAGAACAGGAAGCGCTTCACCCGCCCCCGGAAGAAGAAGAAAAAACGCGCGGATATCACCGTACGTTTCATTTCCTGTTTACATCTGTAAAGACCACAAAATGGCTCCTACTAAACGATCCGGTCCATAAAAAGACGCAATCTCTCCATCCGCACACGGATTACTACCGTATTTCACAGCAACTGAACCGCACTGTGGAACGGGAGCACGTACGGTGAATATTCGCTCCACAGGGAATGAGAAGTCATCCTTCACTGTGGTTCTAGCTTGCCATGCTAACTTCCACTCATGGTGATATTCAAAAGGAAGACCTTGCCAAAAGAGACCTTTCCAGCCGGCGTCATCATAAAAGCTAACTCGAAGGGATGGATGGATGAAGAAAAGATGAGCGAGTGGTTAAGGGAAGTTTACGCGAAGAGGCCGGGTGGCTTTTTTCACACAGCTCCGAAGGCGAACACACCTTCACTAAGACGGGCAGACAGCCTCGGACGACATACGCCAACATCTGCCAGTGGATCGTAAATGCTTGGGCAGATATTTCGGTCACAACTGTGGTCCGAGCTTTCCGGAAGGCAGGATTCACAGAACAACAGCGACACTGACTCCCGATGACTTCTACGAGACGGAACCGGCCATTTTGGATCCCACGCTAGCGCAACTTTTCAATTCGGACACCGAAGACGAAGAATTCGAAGGATTTACGAATGAAGAATAACTTCAGAAAGTGAGCGCTATGTTTATTTTGTGTGTTGTGACATTAACGTTCGAGCAACATTACCGGTATGTTGCTATTGCTCTACACCATTTTGAATTTTACTATGTTTGTGATTGCACATTTGTACATTTTGGGACAGAGTTGTTAGAACGCTGGTTTTCAATATATTATTAAAGTTTGACTGAACTATCTGACTGTTTTTTTGACATTCACTTTAGCGCAGCGTTTTTTTGACATTCACTTTAGCGCAGCGTAGGCGCGGCTTTTAGTCCGGGGCGGCTTATTGGTGGACAAAATTATGAAATATGTAATTCATAGAAGGTGCGGCTAATAATCCGGTGCGCCTTATAGTGCGGAAAATACGGTAGTTTATTTATATACCTTATAAAAAGCACGCTTGAAAAAATAAATTCTGAAAAAAGGAACCCCGCCCGTGTGCAGCTGGGATAGGCTCCAGTACCTTGCGATCCTCGAGAGGGACACACGATAGAAAATGGATGGATGGAAATGTCATACCATTATCAAAAACAACCATGGATTCGATTCCAGTGGTAATAACTAAGTCATGAGCGGTACGTATTTGTTGTCATATGAATAGTGTAAACTGTTGTGTTTTGGGAATAATGTTTGTTGGTTCTTTTGTTTCTTTTTTATGTATGGTCAGTTTAGTTCCTCCCATTGTTCTGTCAAACTCTGTCCTGCTTTCCAGATTTCTCTGAAGTACACAGAGGGTTAATAATATCACTACTGCGGATAACATTAACAAAAAATCCTCACACCAGCCCACTACCTATAATATGGGCTCTTTAAACATCAGATCATTGTCTCCCAAAACGTTATTAGTTAATGAGGTCATTAGAGACAACAATCTTAACGTCATTGATCTCAATGAAACCTGGCTCAAACCAGATGAATTTTTCCCACTTAACGAGGCATCTCCTCCTAACTATATGAATGCACATATTGCCCGTCCCCTTAAAAGGGGTGTAGGGGTCGCACTAATATACAATGAAAACCTTAACCTTACTCCTAACCTAAGTAATAAATAAATATAATTTGAGGTGCTTACTATGAGGTCTGTTGCACCGGTGGCTCAGGTGGGTGGGAGGGTGTAGGGAGAATTGGGGGATTTCCTCATTGTATCCCACTGGGTTGAGTTTTTTCTTGCCCTGATGTGGGATCTGAGCCGAGGATGTCGTTGCGGCTTGTGCAGCCCTTTGAGACACTTGTGATTAAGGGCTATATAAATAAACTTTGACTGACTTTGATTGAGACAGA
>NC_084573.2:38510000-38545000 GCF_033978685.3 Nerophis lumbriciformis
GATGGCACTCCACCCTTTTCCGGGCGAGAACCATGGACTCGGACTTGGAGGTGCTGATTCTCATCCCAGTCGCTTCACACTCAGCTGCGAACCGATCCAGTGAGAGCTGAAGATACTGGCCAGATGAAGCCATCAGGACCACATCATCTGCAAAAAGCAGAGACCTAATCCTGCAGCCACCAAACCAGATCCCCTCAACGCCTTGACTGCGCCTAGAAATTCTGTCCATAAAAGTTATGAACAGAATCGGTGACAAAGGGCAGCCTTTTCCTCACTGGAAACGTGTCCGACTTACTACCTTACAAGACTCCGAGGTACTTGAACTCCTCCACTTGGGGCAAGATCGCCTCCCCAACCCGGAAAACATTTCACTATCATTTATTAAGAATGATAGTTAAAAGATGCATTAACTAAAATCTTTACTAAAAAGAGAAGATTTCATATGTTTCTTGAAAGTGTCAACACGGTCAAGATCACAGAGGGACTGCTGAAAGTGGTTCCAGAGTCTGGGAGATATAGCCTGGAATGCCAGGTCTCCACGGGTTTTAAAATGGGTTTTTAAGATCTATGGAAGACATAGGCCCCAAGACCGGAGGCTGCACCCTGAAGAGTAGGGGCGTGACGAAGTTGGTAGAGTGGCCGTGCCAGCAATCGGAGGGTTGCTGGTTACTGGGGTTCAATCCCCACCTTCTACCATCCTAATCACGTCCGTTGTGTCCTTGGGCAAGACACTTCAACCCTTGCTCCTGATGGCTGCTGGTTAGCGCCTTGCATGGCAGCTCCCGCCATCAGTGTGTGAATGTGTGTGTGAATGGGTGAATGTGGAAATACTGTCAAAGCGCTTTGAGTACCTTGAAGGTAGAAAAGCGCTATACAAGTATAACCCATTTATCATTTATCATTTAATAACAAGTCAGTACTGTACTGACAACCATGCAACACATGCAAAGTCAGGACTAAAACCTTCAACTGAATTTGACTGGAAGCCAATGAAGACTGGATCAAAGGGGGGTGATATGGACTGTTCTGGGTGCACCGGTCCACAGTCTGACAGCTGCATTTTGTACCGTCTGAAGACTCTTTAGAGTTGACTTGTTGAGAAGAGTGAAACGAGTATTGCAACAGTCAATACCAGATGAAATGAACGTGTGAATGATCATTTCCAGATCCAATTTTGACAGCAAAGTTCTCACTTTAGAAATATTTTTGAAGTGATAAAAACAGTTTTTGGTCAGTTGAATACAGAGACCCTCCAAAGACTTGGACTGATCCAACACAAGCCCAAGGTCTTTGAGGCTTCTTTTAACAGATGCACCCAGAGCACCAAGGGAGTTCTTGATCAGGGGGATCTTTTTATCGGGAGAAATTATCAAAGTTTCCGTTTTGTTAAAATTTATCTGGAGGAAATTTGAGGACAACCGGTTTTTGATACAGGACACGCATTCCAAGAACTCAGATATAAAGTGAAACTCTGAATCATTGAAGGAGCATAACAGTTGAAAATCACCTGCATAGAAATGATAAGAAACATTTTTGACACGACTGATCAACCTCCCAAGTGGCATCATCCAACTATCCATTTTCTACCGCTTGTCCCTTATGGGGTTGCGAGGGTGCTGGAGCCTATCTCAGCTGCACACGAGCGGAAGGCGGGGTACACCCTGGACAAGTTGCCACCTCATCACAGGGCCAACGCAGATAGACTGATACAACAAAAATAAAACAGGCCCCAGAACACTCTCAAAGGGGTACTAAGCAGCAACCACAACATTTTTGTAAAGTTTCTCGAAGAGACGGGTTTATGGAATAGACTTTAGTATTGGAAAGGAATATATGCATGTATGTGAGGGAGGGACAACGGAGGGAACTCTGGTTCACACTCCAAGCCAGCAGGGATGCAACTTTAACGTAGAGTGCCCCGCCATAAAACAAGAAGAAGAAGAAGAAGAAGGTGCTCGTGTGTCCACATGATCCAAAAAGTGTGGTGACGTGTGTATTCAATTGTCTGTGTTGTATATTTGATGGCCGTGTGATGAGTGATGAGCCAAGAAGACGCCAACGAGGAATCGTCGAACAAAAAGCTTTATTTGTTTCAGCGAGCCTCAGACTGGAACTGCAGCTCCAGGAGAAAGAGTGGGCCTGATTACAAGATTACTCCTCCGATGTCTTATTGAACAACTGTCAACAATACCTTTTACCCGAAGACCCTTACTCTTTGTAGTTCTAGCCTTGGGGCCGGTCAGTCTGGCCAGTCAATCTTTCCCTGACAATATTCCTCTGATCAGTTTGAGTCGGGTGACCTCCGACCGCTATCCTCTTCTACTACCTGTGAAGGCTTCCTACCAGATGTTGCTAATTGTTGCTTTATTATCACTCCTAAAATCCAAACCTGGATTCCAGATGTCATGGGGGAAAGAGCCACCACTCTCTAGAGAGCTTTTGATGGACATGTGAACCTTTGAAGTTATCTAAGGGCATATGTCCTTAGTAGAATACTCCTCGAAAGGATTCTGTGACCAAATAAAAAGCTCACAATCATATAAGTAAATGGTACACAGTATAATTTACCTCATATGTAAGTACCGTATTTTCCGCACTATTAGCCGCACCTAAAAACCACAAATTTACTCAAAAGCTGACAGTGCGGCTTATAACCCGGTGCGCTTTATATATGGATTAATATTAAGATTCATTTTCATAAAGTTTCGGTCTCGCAACAACGGTAAACAGCCGCCATCTTTTTTCCCCGTAGAAGAGGAAGTGCTTCTTCTTCTACGCAAGCAACCGCCAAGGTAAGCACCCGCCCCCATAGAACAGGAAGCGCTTCTTCTTCTACTGTAAGCAACCACCCGCCCGCGTAGAAGAAGAAGAAGCGCGCGGATATTACGTTTCATTTCCTTTGTGTGTTTACATCTGTAAAGACCACAAAATGGCTCCTACTAAGCGACAGGTTTCCGGTTCATGAAAAGACGCAATCTCTCCATCCGCACACGGACTACTATTTCACAGCAACTGCCTAAAGACTTTCAAGAAAAGCTGGCTACTTTCCGTGCATATTGTAAAAACAAGATAGCTGAAAAAAAGATCCGGCCAGAGAACATTATCAACATGGACGAGGTTCCACTGACTTTTGATATTCCTGTGAACCGCACTGTGGATACAACGGGAGCACGTACGGTGAATATTCGCACCACAGGGAATGAGAAGTCATCCTTCACTGTGGTTCTAGCTTGCCATGCTAATGGACAGAAACTTCCACCCATGGTGATATTCAAAAGGAAGACCTTGCCAAAAGAGACCTTTCCAGCCGGCGTCATCATAAAAGCTAACTCGAAGGGATGGATGGATGAAGAAAAGATGAGCGAGTGGTTAAGGTAAGTTTACGCGAAGAGGCCGGGTGGCTTTTTTCACGCAGCTCCGTCCATGTTGATATACGACTCCATGCGCGCCCACATCACGCTGGTTTTTAATATATTATTCAAGTTTGACTGACCTATCTGACTGTTTTTTTGACATTCCTTTAGCGCAGTTAGATGCGGCTTATAACACGGGGCGGCTTATAGGTGGACAAAGTTTTGAAATATGCCGTTCATTGAAGGCGCGGCTTATAACCCAGGGCGCCTTATGGTGCGGAAAATACGGTATGTCTTTTTGTTGATGCAATTCTATTTAACTGATTGAATATGCAAAAAGTGTCGGACAAGTGTCATTCTCCCACTGATCACCGTGTGGTTCCCCGGCGCCACAGTCCAGGATAAGCATCAACTGCAGCGCATGGTACGTGCTGCTGAGAAGGTGATTGGCTGCAAGGTCCCACCCCTCCAGGACCTGTTCTCCTCCAGGACCAGGAGGCATGTGGGTCGGATCACAGCCGACTCTTCTCACCCTGGACACAAACTATTCTCCCCTCTCCCCTCAGGCAGGAAACTACGGTCCATCCAGACCCACACCTCCCGCCACATGAACAGTTTTTCCCCTCGGCCATCAGGCACATGAACAATAACTCCTAACAGTAGCTCCTTTGAATTCCTTCTAAGTCTATAACAAGATCTGATAGCTCACAGCTCTTGTTATTACCAAATCTGTGTTGTATGTGTTTTATGTTGCACCATTGCACCAAGAAAAATTCTTAGTTTGTGAACCCGTTCTCAAATAATGGCAATAAAACTATTCTGATTCTGATCGACACAAACACGTGTCCACAAATAATTTGGCAACCCCCGACGTTTGTGAATATTGCAACGTTGATACTGTACATGTGTAGCTTCTTACCATCTTCTTACTCCAGTAAAGCTTCCATTTTTTCTCTGCTGGTAGAGCAAACATGCGAGCCCTGTGCTCCGCTGTGAGGTCCAATTCATCCTTGGAGGCGGAAAAAAAAAGTTCAGAAGAAAGTTAAATTGTTATGAAGTACGTCACACAACACCTGGGTGTGCACTCACCACCAGCTCAGTGAACATGGAGTCCAACTCTTCAAGGGGTGGCATTGGCAAGCTAGGCTCCAGAGCTGTAGTGTTGGTAGTATCCTGGCAGTGGGTGATTTCCGGTTGGTCACTACTCTTGAAACAGCAAGAAAATAAGGTGGAAAGGATATGCCGGTGTCGATGCTGACCCTGGGAAGTCATGGTCACTGCCAAGGTCTGGTCTGATTAAAATTATTGGCTGAAAGTGAAACAGAATTGATGCTTATTAGGTTTTGACTTTTGACCCTTATTTGTGGGAGTTTAAAAACTAGTCACATGAATAGTGTTCCTATTCGAGAGAAAATAAAAATGTAATCTAACATCGATCAGGACATCGAAATTTGATGACATCATCCAATATCAGTTTGATTGTGGCGGTCCGCTCCCTGTATGATCAGTGTCAGAGCTTGGTCCGCATTGCCGGCAGTAAGTCGGACCCGTTTCCAGTGAGGGTTGGACTCCGCCAAGGCTGCCTTTAGTCACCGGATTCTGTTCATAACTTTTATGGACCGAATTTTTAGGTGCAGTCAGGGTGTTGAGAGGATCCGGTTTGGTGGCTGCGGGATTAGGTCTCTGCATTTTGCAGATGATGTGGTCCTGATGGCTTCATCTGACCAGGATCTTCAGCTCTCACTGGATCGGTTCTCAGCGACTGTGATGAGAATCAGCACCTCCAAGGTTCTCGCTCGGAAAAGGATGGAGTGTAATCTACGGGTTGGGGAAGAGATCTTGCCCCATGTGGAGGAGTTCAAGTACCTCGGAGTCTTGTTCTCGAGGGAAGAGTGGATCCTGAGATCGACAGGCGGATCAGTGCAGCGTCTGCAGTAATGCGTACACTGTATTGATCCATTGCGGTAAAGGAGGCTCTACCGTTTAATCTACGTTCCCATCCTCACCTATGGTCATGATCTTGGGGTTATGACTGAAAGGACAAGATCACGGGTACAAGCGGCCGAAATGAGTTTCCTTCACCGGGTGGCGGGGCTCTCTTTTAGAGATAGGGTGAGAAGCTCTGTCATCTGGGAGGAGCTCAAAGTAAAGCCTCTGCTCTTCCACATCGAGAGGAGCCAGATGAGTTGGTTCGAGCATCTGGTCAGGATGCCACCCGATCGCCTCCCTAGGGAGGTGTTTAGGGCACGTCCGACCGCGGGGAAGACCCAGGACACGTTGGGAAGACTATGTCTCCCGACTGGCCTGGGAACGCCTCGGGATCCTTCGGGAGGAGCTGGACGAAGTGGCTGGTGAAAGGGAAGTCTGGGCTTCCCTGCTTAGGCTGCTGCCCTCGCGACCCGACCTCGGATAAGCGGACGAAAATGGATGTATGGATGGATCCAATGTCAGCACTCGCGTTTGCTCGCTTCGTGTTTGTTTTGCCGTGATTGTCACTAAATTAAAGCATCAATGATGAGTAACGTTGATGAAATCAATGAGCGTGTGGTGCCCTGGCCGACTGGGCGCAAAAAAACCCGCTGATCTCATAGATCTAAGCGGTCCGTGAGAGCAAGAAAGGCTAGCAAGATAGTAGTGCAATGATGAACAGAGCAACGGGATGATGAAGTGAACATGAGGTAGTAAATTCACAGTGACTGATTAGTTCTGGGTTCTTTCACAGCAACAGGTCTGAACCTCTGTGACTGTTTTGTGTTCATCAGAGTGATAGAAACTGTTCTCATGACTTTTGGCATACAGGTATTTTTAATAATGTACATTTTAGGCCAGGTGTCGCCAACCCATCGATAGTGATCGACCAGTTGATCTTTGGGACCATACAGGTCAATTGCGAAAATATTAGAAAACCAAAAAAAAAATGAATATGATATTAGTGAACATTGCTCCAAAGTAGGAATTTTGTGTTGATTCATATATAAACATTGACATGTGCAAAGGCAGTAATATATGATAAAACAAGGTGACAGCCAAAGAAGGACTTCTCTGTTTATCCCCTTTTAATCACACGGGAAAAACCCGCCATATGAACCGACGATTTTACTACTTCCATCCATCCATCCTTTATGTATGGATGCCTATAAAAAATGGTCTTTCAATATGCATTTTCTTCTGTTTGGGACATTCCAGACACGTGGCTTCGCCACAGAGGGACCGCCACCTCCCCGCCGAGCCTCAGATGCGCTACAAAATAGTTTCTGTCATCTATAGATAGCGATTCTATATTGCAGAAAAGGTAGAAGTAAAACGTAGTCGACGCGGGAGTAGATCTTGCCTTGGTTTTTGGCTGAGACCAGGGATCTTGGGCTGGAAAAGGTTGGTGACCACTGTTTTAGGCCATATCGCCCTTCCCTTGCTGGGAGGCTATTCAGGAAGTTGTAGTATAGGGCCCAGAAATTGCTGCTATGGTGCTATTTTCAGGGCAATACAGCGATTGCAAGTGGACTGTTCAGTTTGTCTTGGAGGACTTTTGGCATACTCATCGGAGTAGTCTTCATCAGTTCATGCTCACAGGCTTAGATCGAACAGATCTAGTCTGAGCCAGTCCTGGGCAGGACGTTAAAGTGAATCCGGCAGTGGAGGCTCCTCTATGGGGTCTTGGGGCACTAGGAGGTTAACCCCTTTACTACTGTTACCCCTTGGCAAAGGCCTAGTACCTGACTGCCCCCTAGCCAGGGACACGGTGAAGACCTCAACAGTGGAGCAGGCGGAAGACGGTAGATGTAAGAACTACCACAACGGCTGCGATGGCAGAAGAAGGCACTCCCACATCCATATGGGCCCAGTTATGGGGAAATAACAACCCAAGACCTCAACGGTGGAACAGGCGGAGGATGACTGCTAACCCTATGGAGCGTCACAACGGTTGGGATGGCGGATGAAGGCTGCAGCAGAAAAGGGTCCGCAGTTGTCTTGGAGGACTTTTGGCATACTCATCGGAGTAGTCTTCATCAGTTCATGCTCACAGGCTTAGATCGAACAGATCTAGTCTGAGCCAGTCCTGGGCAGGACGTTAAAGTGCATCCGGCAGTGGAGGCTCCTCTATGGGGTCTTGGGGCACTCGGAGGTTAACCCCTTTACTACTGTTACCCCTTGGCAAAGGCCTAGTACCTGACTGCCCCCGAGCCAGGGACACGGTGAAGACCTCAACGGCGGAGTAGGCGGAAGACGGTAGATGTAAGAACTACCACAACGGCTGCGATGGCAGAAGAAGGCACCCCCACATCCATATGGGCCCAAATATGGGGAAATAACAACCCAAGACCTCAACGGTGGAACAGGCGGAGGATGACTGCTAACCCTATGGAGCGTCACAACGGCTGGGATGGCGGATGAAGGCTGCAGCAGAAAAGGGTCCGCAGTCGTCTTGGAGGACTTTTGGGATACTCATCGGAGTAGTCTTCATCAGTTCATGCTCACAGGCTTAGATCGAACAGATCTAGTTTGAGCCAGTCCTGGGCATGACGTTAAAGTGCATCCGGCAGTGAAGGCTCCTATATGGGGTCTTGGGGCACTAGGAGGTTAACCCCTTTACTACAGTCACCCCAGGTGGCCCTTGGCAAAGGTACCTGACTGCCCCCGAGCCAGGGACACGGTGAAGACCTCAACAGTGGAGCAGGCGGAAGACGGTAGATGCAAGAACTACCACAATGGCTGCGATGGCAGAAGAAGGCACCCCCATATCCATATGGGCCCAGTTATGGGGAAATAACAACCCAAGACCTCAACGGTGGAACAGGCGGAGGATGACTGCTAACCCTATGGAGCGTCACAACGGCTGGGATGGCGGATGAAGGCTGCAGCAGAAAAGGGTCCCCAGTCCTCTTGGACTCCATGCCACCGGATCTGTCAAGGATCATGTGGTGACCAGGAGGATCGTCATACTCGCTTCGAGTGACCGCCGATGATGATGAGTCGGAGCACTTGGTGCCACTGCCCAGGTCCAAACTATTTGGCCTAAGGGGCGTATGCACAAGTCGGAATAGTTTTGTTCTTTTGTAGTGTAAAAAAGATTAATAGCTGCATCAAACCATGTTAACCGTAGAACCAAATCATATGTACTCTGTATCGAATCGTTTGTATACAGTATCGAATCTCTTCAAATCATTCTGTTTTTAAAATTTATAATTTTTCTATATTATATTATATAGTGGAGGAGTTCAAGTACCTCGGAGTCTTGTTCACGAGTGAGGGAAGAGTGGATCGTGAGATCGACAGGCGGATCGGTGCGGCGTCTTCAGTAATGCGGACGCTGTATCGATCCGTTGTGGTGAAGAAGGAGCTGAGCCGGAAGGCAAAGCTCTCAATTTACCGGTCGATCTACGTTCCCATCCTCACCTATGGTCATGAGCTTTGGGTTATGACCGAAAGGACAAGATCACGGGTACAAGCGGCCGAAATGAGTTTCCTCCACCGGGTGGCGGGTCTCTCCCTTAGAGATAGGGTGAGAAGCTCTGTCATCCGGGGGGAGCTCAAAGTAAAGCCGCTGCTCCTCCACATCGAGAGGAGCCAGATGAGGTGGTTCGGGCATCTGGTCAGGATGCCACCCGATCGCCTCCCTAGGGAGGTGTTTAGGGCACGTCCGACCGGTAGGAGGCCACGGGGAAGACCCAGGACACGTTGGGAAGACTATGTCTCCCGGCTGGCTTGGGAACGCCTCGGGGTTCCACAGGAAGAGCTGGACGAAGTGGCTGGGGAGAGGGAAGTCTGGGCTTCCCTGCTTAAGAAGATGGATGGATGGATGGATACTATATGATATTACCATTTACTCAGTGGCCTCGTGGTTAGAGTGTCCGCCCTGAGATCGGTAGGTTGTGAGTTCAAGCCCCCGGCCGAGTCATACCGAAGACTATAAACCTCCCAGCTTGGCACTCAGCATCAAGGGTTGGAATTGGGGGTTGAATAACCAAAAAATGATTCCCGGGCGCGGCCACCGCTGCTGCCCACTGCTCCCCTCACCTCCCAGGGGGTGAACAAGGGGATGGGTCAAATGCAGAGGACAAATTTCACCACACCTAGTGTGTGTGTGACAATCATTGCTACTTTAACTTAACTTTAACTTTTAAAAAGCATGCTCCGTTGTATATCAAACCACGCACTTTCAAAACCGCAGCAGCCTTGTGCATAAAACTCCATCACTACACCAAGTTTACCAGGAACATTATCATCACTCTTAACAAACTTTTCACTGGACTGCTGCAGTCGGTCGCTTCGTTTAAATCCATTTCACTCACTTCACTTTCCGTGTGGAGAGAGGGTGACCAGGACAGCAGAGAAGATCATCGGCCGTCCTCAAGCCCTCCTTAGAGGACAACGCTCAATCCCGCTGCCTCGGCAGAGCAAAGGAAATCCTGGCCGACAGCACCCGTCCTGGTCATCGCTTCTTCTACCCGCTGCCTGCAGGGAAGAGGTTTCAAAACAAGCCGAGTTCAAAATTATTGAGTTTGTGTATTAGATGTGAGAGGCATCACTTGTTGCTATTATTGTGTGTTTTTTTTTTTTAACTTTATCGTCATTGGCCAAAGTAAACACCAGGGAGTTTATTTTGTGTTTTTTTTCCTATGTCAGAAAGTTTTTGCTTTCAAAAACATCTTCATGTGACGTAGCATTTTGTGAACGTTTTTAAAGTTTTTAGTTAATTCCTATACGACAGAGTATTAATGTTAAACTCATTCTTATGCCCTTGGACTAGGGTTGTACGGTATACCGGTATTAGTATAGTAACGGGCATGACCGCGCGTCGTCACGTGGTGACATTGCTGGTTTTAGGAGCAGAGGAGCATGTTGGGCAGCGCACACACACAGAGTACTTACAAGCAGACACAGTGTGTAGACAGAAAAGGGAGAATGGACGCATTTTGGTGTAAAAAGTAAAGATAAAGGTGAAGTTATAACACTGAAACATGGCTAACTAGCTTTAACAGTGTTTTAGATACTTCTGAATCACTAATCCTGGCCTCCATGGCGACAAATAAAGTAAGTTTCTTACAAGTAGTATTATCACTGGAGGACGAGGAATAGCTAAACATGCTTCACTACACACCGTAGGAGGATACAATAGCTCACCGGCGTCACAATGTAAACAAACGCCATGGGTGGATCTACACCTGACATCCACTGTAATGATACCAAGTACAAGAGAGTAGCTAGTCGATACTACTATGATTACATCCATATTTTTTATCGTCACAAAATCTTATAATTCATATTATGTTTATAAACTTGGGAAATAAGTCCCTGGACACATGAGGACTTTGAATATGACCAATGTATGATCCTGTAACTACTTGGTATCGGATCCATACCTAAATGTGTGGTATCATCCAAAACTAATGTCAAGTATCAAAGAAGAGAACAATAAGTGATTATTGGGAGACAGGTCTGGACTACAGACCTAATTTTGATAGGGAAATCATAATACTGGTACTGAGAATACAGACACTTTTCCCCCTCCCCCCACCAAAAAAAAAAGAAACAAAAACAAAAAAAAAGAAAATAAACTATAATAATAATAATAAATACAAAAATAATAATTTTAATAATAATAATAATAATAATAATAATAATAATAATTAAAAAAATTAACTTAAAAAAATATATATATATTTTTGTAAAAAAATTTAAATTTTTTAAAAATTTTTAAATTTTAAATTTATTAAAAAAATATATACTTTTTTATTTTATTTTTTATTTTATTTTATTTTTATTTTAAAAACAAATTTTTTTTTTTAAATATTTTTAATTTTTTTTAAATATTTTTAATTTTTTTAAACTTTTTTAAAACTTTTTTTAAACTTTTTAAAACTTTTTTTAAAACTTTTTTTAAACTTTTTTAAAACTTTTTTTTAACTTTTTTTTAACTTTTTTTTAACTTTTTTTTTAACTTTTTTTTAACTTTTTTTTTACTTTTTTTTAAACTTTAAAAAATTTTTTTTTACCCTAACCCTAATCTTAACACTAACCCTAACCTTAACCCTAACCCTAATCTTAACCCTAACCCTAAACCTAACCCTAAACCTAACCCTAACCTTAACTCTAACCCTAACCCTAACCCTATCCCTAACCCTAACCCTAATCTTAACCCTAACCCTAACCCTAACCCTAATCTTAACCCTAACCCTAACCTTAACTCTAACCCTAACCCTAACCCTAACCTTAACCCTAACCCTAACCTTAACTCTAACCCTAACCTAACCCTAACCCTAATCCTAACCCTAACCCTAACCCTAATCTTAACCCTAACCCTAACCCTAACCCTAACCTTAAATCTAACCCTAGCCCTAACCCTAAACCTAACCCTAACCCTAACCCTAACCCTAATCTTAACCCTAACCCTAACCCTAACTTTAACTCTAACCCTAACCCTAAAAAGTAGTAGTCTTCATCAGTTCATGCTCACAGGCTTAGATCGAACAGGTCTAGTCTGAGCCAGTCCTGGGCATGACGTTAAAGTGCATCCGGCAGTGGAGGCTCCTCTATGGGGTCTTGGGGCACTAGGAGGTTAACCCCTTTACTACTGTTACCCCAGGTGGCCCTTGGCAAAGGCCTAGTATCTGACTGCCCCCTAGCCAGGGATACGGTGAAGACCTCAACGGCGGAGCAGGCGGAAGACGGTAGATTTAAGAACTACCACAACGGCTGCGATGGCAGAAGAAGGCACCCCCACATCCATATGGGCCCAGTTATGGGGAAATAACAACCCAAGACCTCAACGGTGGAACAGGCGGAGGATGAATGCTAACCCTATGGAGCGTCACAACGGTTGGGATGGCGGATGAAGGCTGCAGCAGAAAAGGGTCCGCAGTCGTCTTGGAGGACTTTTGGCATACTCGTCGGAGTAGTCTTCATCAGTTCATGCTCACAGGCTTAGATCGAACAGATCTAGTCTGAGCCAGTCCTGGGCATGTCGTTAAAGTGCATCCGGCAGTGGAGGCTCCTCTATGGGGTCTTGGGGCACTAGGAGGTTAACCCCTTTACTACTGTTACCCCAGGTGGTCCTTGGCAAAGGCCTAGTACCTGACACCCCCCTAGCCAGGGACACGGTGAA
This sequence comes from Nerophis lumbriciformis, assembly GCF_033978685.3. Taxonomy (NCBI): domain Eukaryota; kingdom Metazoa; phylum Chordata; class Actinopteri; order Syngnathiformes; family Syngnathidae; genus Nerophis; species Nerophis lumbriciformis. The sequence goes on from NC_084573.2 coordinate 38,522,457, forward strand.
GACCTCAACGGTGGCCCCAGTTATGGGGAAATAACAACCCAAGACCTCAACGGTGGAACAGGCGGAGAATGACTGCTAACCCTATGGAGCGTCACAACGGTTGGGATGGCGGATGAAGGCTGCAGCAGAAAAGGGTCCCCAGTCGTCTTGGACTCCATACCACTGGACCCTGACCCGGATCTGTCAAGGATCGTGTGGTGACCAGGAGGATCGTCATACTCGCTTCGAGTGACCGCCGATGATGATGAGTCGGAGCACTTGGTGCCACTGCCCAGGTCCAAACTATTTGGCCTAAGGGGCGTATGCACAAGTCGGAATAGTTTTGTTCTTTTGTAGTGTAAAAAAGATTAATAGCTGCATCAAACAATGTTAACCGTAGAATCAAATCATACGTACTCTGTATCGAATCGTTTGTATACTGTATCGAATCTCTTGGGGCACTAGGAGGTTAACCCCTTTACTACTGTTACCCCAGGTGGTCCTTGGCAAAGGCCTAGTACCTGACTGCCCCCGAGCCAGGGACACGGTGAAGACCTCAACGGTGGAGCAGGCGGAAGACGGTAGATGCAAGAACTACCACAACGGCTGCGATGGCGGAAGAAGGCACCCCCATATCCATGTGGGCCCAGTTATGGGGAAATAACAACCCAAGACCTCAACGGTGGAACAGGCGGAGGATGACTGCTAACCCTATGGAGCGTCACAACGGTTGGGATGGCGGATAAAGGCTGCAGCAGAAAAGGGTCCGCAGTCGTCTTGAAGGACTTTTGGCATACTCATCACAAAAAAAAAAAAAAAAAAAATTTTTTTTATTTTTTTTATTTTTTTTTTAATTTTAAATTATTTTTTAATTATGTGTATTATTATATAGTCGATACTACTATGACTACATCCATATTTTTTATCGTCAAAAAATCTTAAAATTCATATTATGTTTATAAACTTGGGAAATAAGTCCCTAGACACATGAGGACTTTGAATATGACCAATGTATGATCCTCTAACTACTTGGTATCGCATCCATACCTAAATGTGTGGTATCATCCAAAACTAATGTCAAGTATCAAAGAAGAGAAGAATAAGTGATTATTGGGAGACAGGTCTGGACTACAGACCTAATTTTGATAGGGAAATCATAATACTGGTACTGAGAATACAGACACTTTTTCCCCTCCCCCCACCAAAAAAAAAAAGAAACAAAAACAAAAAAAAAAGAAAATAAATTATAATAATAATAATAAATACAAAAATAATAATTTTAATAATAATAATTATTATTATTATTATTATAATAATAATAATTATAATAATAATAATAATTAAAAAAATTAACTTTAAAAAAAATAATATATTTTTGTAAAAAAATTTAATTTTTTTTAATGTTTTTAAATGTTTTTAAATTTTTAAAAAAATTTAAAAAAAATATATACTTTTTTTTTTTTTTTTTTTTAAACAATTTAATTTTTTTAAAATATTTTTAATTTTTTTTTAATATTTTTATTTTTTTAAACTTTTTTTAAACTTTTTTCTACCTTTTTTTAAACTTTTTTTAAACTTTTTTAAACTTTTTTAAAACTTTTTTTTAAAACTTTTTAAAACTTTTTTTAAAACTTTTTTTTAACTTTTTTTTAAACTTTTTTTAAAAACTTTTTTTAAACCCTAACCCTTTTTTTTAACTTTAAAAAAAAAAAATTACCCTAACCCTAATCTTAACCCTAACCCTAACCCTAACCTTAACCCTAACCCTAATCTTAACCCTAACCCTTAACCTAACCCTAACCTTAACTCTAACCCTAACCCTAACCCTATCCCTAACCCTAATCTTAACCCTAACCCTAACCTTAACTCTAACCCTAACCCTAACCCTAACCTTAACCCTAACCCTAACCCTAACCTTAACTCTAACCCTAACCCTAACCTAACCCTAACCCTAACCCTAATCCTAACACTGTCCCTAACCCTAATCTTAACCCTAACCCTAACCCTAACCTTAAATCTAACCCTAGCCCTAACCCTAAACCTAACCCTAACTCTAACCTTAACCCTAACCCTAACCCTAACCCTAATCTTAACCCTAACCCTAACCCTAACTTTAACTCTAACCCTAACCCTAACCCTAAATTTTTTTTTATTTTTTTTATTTTTTTTTTAAATTTAAAAAAAAAAAAATTAATTTTATTTTTAATTTTTTTTATTTTATTTAAAAAAAAAAAAAAAATGTAATTATTTTTTAATTAAGTGTATCTAGTCGATACTACTATGACTACATCCATATTTTTTATCGTCAAAAAATCTTAAAATTCATATTATGTTTATAAACTTGGGAAATAAGTCCCTGGACACATGAGGACTTTGAATATGACCAATGTATGATCCTGTAACTACTTGGTATCACATCCATACCTAAATGTGTGGTATCATCCAAAACTAATGTAAAGTATCAAAGAGGAGAAGAATAAGTGATTATTGGGAGACAGGTCTGGACTACAGGCAGGCCAGTCTAGTACCCGCACTCTTTTACTATGAAGCCACGTTGATGTAACACGTGGCTTGGCATTGTCTTGCTGAAATAAGCAGGGGCATCCATGGTAACGTTGCTTGGATGACAACATATGTTGCTCCAAAAGCTGTATGTACCTTTCAGCATTAATGGTGCCTTCACAGATGTGTAAGTTACCCATGTCTTGGGCACTAATACACCCCCATACCATCACACATGCTGCCTTTTACACTTTGCGCCTATAACAATCCGGATGGTTCTTTTCCTCTTTGGTCCGGAGGACACGACTTCCACAGTTTCCAAAAAACAATTTGAAATGTGGACTCGTCAGACCACAGAACACTTTTCCACTTTGTATCAGTCCATCTTAGATGAGCTCGGGCCCAGCGAAGCCGACGGCGTTTCTGGGTGTTGTTGATAAACGTTTTCCGCCTTGCATAGTAGAGTTTTAACTTGCACTTACAGATGTAGCGACCAACTGTAGTTACTGACAGTGGGTTTCTGAAGTGTTCCTAAGCCTATGTGGTGATATCCTTTACACACTGATGTCGCTTGTTGATGCAGTACAGCCAACAACTTTATCAGTATTTATTGCCACCTTTCCCAACTTCTTTGTCACGTGTTGCTGGCATCAAATTCTAAAGTTAATGATTATTTGCAAAAAAGAAAATGTTTGAGTTTGAACATCAAATATGTTGTCTTTGTAGCATATTCAACTGAATATGGGTTAGGGTTAGGGTTAGGGTTAGGGTAACCCTAACCCTAACCCTAACCCAACCCCTAACCCTAATTTTAACTTTTTAAAAATATATATATATTTTTGTAAAAAAAAAAAAAAATTTTAAATGTTTTTAATTTTTTTTAATTTTTTTAAAAACAATTTTATTTTTTTAAAATATTTTTAATTTTTTTTTAAATATTTTTAATTTTTTTAAACTTTTTTAAAACTTTTTTCTAACTTTTTAAAACTTTTTTTAAACTTTTTTTTTAACCCTAACCCTAACCCTAATCTTAACCCTAACCCTAACCTTAACCCTAACCCTAATCTTAACCCTAACCCTAAACCTAACCCTAACCTTAACTCTAACCCTAACCCTAACCTTAACCCTAACCCTAACCCTAACCTTAACTCTAACCTTAACCCTAACCCTAACCTTAACTCTAACCCTAACCCTAACTCTAACCTAACCCTAACCCTAATCCTAACCCTAACCCTAACCCTAACCCTAATCTTAACCCTAACCCTAACCTTAACCCTAACCCTAATCTTAACCCTAACCCTAAACCTAACCCTAACCTTAACTCTAACCCTAACCCTAACCCTATCCCTAACCCTAACCCTAATCTTAACCCTAACCCTAACCCTAATTTTAACCCTAAAATTAAAATTAATTTTAGGGTTAGGGTTAAGGTTAGGGTTAAGATTAGGGTTAGGGTAAAAAAAAACCTAACCCTAACCTTAACCCTAACCCTAACCCTAAAATTAATTTTAATTTTAGGGTTAAAATTAGGGTTAGGGTTAAGATTAGGGTTAGGGTAAAAAAAACCCTAACCCTAACCTTAACCCTAACCCTAACCCTAACCCTAAAATTAATTTTAATTTTAGGGTTAAAATTAGGGTTAGGGTTAAGATTAGGGTTAGGGTAAAAAAACCTAACCCTAAAACAAGGGGTTAGGTTTGTTTTACCTAACCCTAACCCTAACCCTTAACTCTAACCCTAACCCTAACCCTAACCTAACCCTAACCTTAAATCTAACCCTAGCCCTAACCCTAACCCTAACTCTAACCTTAACCCTAACCCTAGCCCTAACCCTAACCCTAACCCTAACCTTAACTCTAACCCTAACCTTAACTCTAACCCTAACCCAACCCTAACCCTAAAAATTTGTAATTTTTAATTTTTTAATAATTTATTTAAAAAAAAAATTAATTAAAAAAAAAAATAAAAAATTAAATTAATTTTTTAATTTGTGGGGGAACCCAGTCGCTGCTTTAGCATCTGAACCAGCGGCCTCACCTTGGATCCCAAGGACATGAAAACTGGCACCAGCCTCAAACCGCAAAAACCACATCTCACGTGGAGTGAACGTGTTTATGGCCTGTCATTAACTGAACATACTATAGCAAATATACATGTGATCAACTTTATTCTGGGAATAAAGGTTGTATGACTCTGCCTATATAACTGCACTCTGTATATATATATAAACATTATACATATACATATATAATATATATATATATTGTCGGAGGCAGATATTTACATATATCCGAATTTTAGTTGTACTTCTTTTATTTCATAGTCATATTTGAAAACAACTCGTGTTTTCCATTTCTTCTCTTGCTGCTCTGTCTCCAAGTAAACTGTGTGTGTTAACCTTGAGGCTGAGGAATGTTAGAGAGGGCGATAATAAGCATTTGTTTTGGCTAGGGAGACATGACTGCCAGGGGGGGGAAGAGGGACTTAAGAGTAGAGGGGGTTTTGGGTCGAAAAGAGAGACCATTTTGGCGGGGCGATAGAATGTTCTATGCTTGACTGGTCTCAAAAAATATATATCTGCAAAGCTTTGCCAATATATTACAAAATACCTATTCTGTCTCTGGTGGGGTTTTTTTCAACTCAGCTTTAAGTGTCGGAAAGAATTTGGGAGCGACTTGTGACTTGAATTCCCTGGGAGGAACAACTGGTCCAAAACGCAACAATATACAGTCGCGATCAAAAGTGTACATAGACGTGTAAAGAACATCATGTCATGGCTGTCTTGACTTTACTTTGAGAAAGCCATTCTAAAACCTTCATTATTATGATCCAGAATTTTTGAGCCTGAACACAAAGAGGATGAGCAATACGTTTTAGAAGCCGAGCGATAAACGGATACAGCTTTATTGTGACGCTACAGCGTTTGTAGCATTGCTATGTGCTAAACATACAAGCTAACCATAATAAAACAAACATTTACTGTACAATTTCCACTCTCGCCGGGATGTCGACCGACGGCACGCTCACATAGTGGGGCCTGGATGAAGATTCAATCGCAATCCTCACGAAGGGTTAAAAATAAAAGTAGCCGCCACTCGCCGTCTTTTTGTGGGGTTTTTCCTCACCATCTCGGGTGATGCCAAAGTAAACCTGTCTCTCGGTCCATGGCGACATGTGTCTACTAGCAGGTGAGAAGCGTGAATTATAATCTAGAATTTACTCTTAGCAAGTTTCAACAATAGCAGCGTAAGCTAGCATTAGCTCACTGCTATCAATGTGCCGCTAAAATGGGCCGTCTGCGTTAGCGCTAATAATAACAATATCACTCATATTTGGAGGATTTGGAGGACCCTCGATCTTTTGACTCAATTGTTAGCTACTTATTTACCATTTCAGATTTGTAAAAAAAAAAAAAGCCAAGCTTCTGACAAGCTTCTGCTTGAATTGTTGACCACTCCGCTTGACAAAATTGGTTCCGTTTAGCTAAATGTGTTGGTTTTCTGACATGGACTTGTTTCTTCAGCATTGTCCACACGTTTAAGTCAGGACTTTGGGAAGGCCGTTCTAAAACCTTCATTCTAGCCTGATTTAGACATTCTTTTACCACTTTTGACGTGTGTTTGGGGTCATTGTCCTGTTGGAACACCCAACTTTGGGAAAACATTATGATCCAGAACCTTATATTTTTGAGCCTGAACACAAAGAGGATGAGCAATACGTTTTACAAGCCGAGCGATAAACGGATGCAGCTTTATTGTGACGCTATAGCGTTCGCAGCATTGCTAGGTGCTAAACATACAAGCTAACCATAATAAAACAAACATTTACTGTACAATTTCCACTCTCGCCGGGAGGTCGACCGACGGCACGCTCACATAGTGGGGCTCGGATGAAGATTCAATCGCAATCCTCACGAAGGGTTAAAAATAAAAGTAGCCGCCACTCGCCGTCTTTTTGTGGGGTTTTTCCTCACCATCTCGGGTGATGCCAAAGTAAACCTGTCTCTCGGTCCATGGCGACATGTGTCTACTAGCAGGTGAGAAGCGTGAATTATAATCTAGAATTTACTCTTAGCAAGTTTCAACAACAGCAGCGTAAGCTAGCATTAGCTCACTGCTATCGACGTGCCGCTAAAATGGGCCGTCTGCGTTAGCGCTAATAATAACAATATCACTCATATTTGGAGGATTTGGAGGACCCTCGATCTTTTGACTCAATCGTTAGCTATTTATTTACCATTTCAGATTTGTAAAAAAAAAAAAAGCCAAGCTTCTGACAAGCTTCTGCTTGAATTGTTGACCACTCCTCTTGACAAAATTGGTTCCGTTTAGCTAAATGTGTTGGTTTTCTGACATGGACTTGTTTCTTCAGCATTGTCCACACGTTTAAGTCAGGACTTTGGGAAGGCCGTTCTAAAACCTTCATTCTAGCCTGATTTAGCCATTCTTTTACCACTTTTGACGTGTGTTTGGGGTCATTGTCCTGTTGGAACACCCAACTTTGGGAAAACATTATGATCCAGAACCTTATAATTTTGAGCCTGAATACAAAGAGGATGAGCAATACGTTTTAGAAGCCGAGTGCTAAACGGATGCAGCTTTATTGTGACACTACAGCGTTTGCAGCATTGCTAGGTGCTAAACATACAAGCTAACCATAATAAAACAAACATTTACTGTACAATTTCCACTCTCGCTGGGATGTCGACCGACGGCACGCTCACATAGTGGGGCTCGGATGAAGATTCAATCGCAATCCTCACGAAGGGTTAAAAATAAAAGTAGCCGCCACTCGCCGTCTTTTTGTGGGGTTTTTCCTCACCATCTCGGGTGATGCCAAAGTAAACCTGTCTCTCGGTCCATGGCGACATGTGTCTACTAGCAGGTGAGATGCATGAATTATAATCTAGAATTTACTCTGAGCAAGTTTCAACAATAGCAGCGTAAGCTAGCATTAGCTCACTGCTATCAATGTGCCGCTAAAATGGGCCGTCTGCGTTAGCGCTAATAATAACAATATCACTCATATTTGGAGGATTTGGAGGACCCTTGATCTTTTGACTCAATCGTTAGCTTTTTATTTACCATTTCAGATTTGTAAAAAAAAAAAAAGCCAAGCTTCTGCTTGAATTTTTGACCACTCCTCTTGACAAAATTGCTGCAGTTCAGCTAAATGTGTTGCTTTTCTGACATGGACTTATTTCTTCAGCATTGTCCACACGTTTAAGTCAGGACTTTGGGAAGGCCATTCTAAAACCTTCATTCCAGCCTGATTTAGCCATTCCTTTACCACTTTTGAGGTGTGTTTGGGGGTCATTGTCCTGTTGGAACACCCAACTGCGCCCAAGACCCAACTGATGATTTTAGCTTGTCCTGAAGAATTTGGAGCTAATCCTCCTTTTTCATTGTCCCATTTAAAAGGGGAACATTATCACAATTTCAGAAGGGTTAAAACCATTAAAAATCAGTTCCCAGTGGATTATTTTATTTTTCGAAGTTTTTTTCAAAATTTTACCCATCACGCAATATCCCTAAAAAAAAGCTTCAAAGTGCCTGATTTTAACCATCGTTATATACACCTAAGGCTGAAACGACGCGTCGACGTAGTCGACGTCATCGGTTACGTAAATACGTCGACGCCGTTTTTGTGCGTCGGCGCGTCGCATATTTACGTCACTCTACTTTACTGTCATGGCGGAGCGCAAAGAAGACGATGCGAGCGAGGGGAAAAAAGCACGCCAAAAGTCGTCAAAAGTGTGGGAGTATTTCAATAAACGGCCTAATAATGTTGTTGTATGCACACTGTGTCGAGCGGAAATGGCCTATCATAGCAGCACAACGGCTATGAACGAACATTTGAAAAGAAAACCCCCGACAGCGTTCTTGCCATCACCATCAACAAGTCAATCGTCCGCGTGAGTATACATTGTCATCATTACACAAAAACATGAATGTGTCATTTGTATCTGCGTTGTAAATTCATAAACTAAAGCACCGTTTCGCTCTGAGAGGCGCGTTTGGCGTGCCTGTTCAGTGTTTACAAAGACGCGCTCCTCTTTAACGCTGTGGAGAGGCGGCGGCGGCGAGCGAGCGGCGAGGCGGGGCGCGCCGGGAGCGACGCCGCAATCGTGCCCAGGTGCGCGATCCGCGCAGTTGGAAGAGAAAAGACTTTGTGTAAAATGAAAAGATTGTAAACCTGGCAAAGCCGTCTGGCGTTCAGTCTGTCGGTCCTGAAAGAACCCCACGGCACAAGACGTGTCACAAACGCTAACGTTAATTAGTTGTGCAAATACCTTTTACAACATTAACAGTTACATATACTATGTACAAACCAACAATTAACTTTCACTTTAATCATACTATCATTGTTGTGTTATTAAGCAAAATAAGCAATACTTTTACTTTTGTTGAAATGTTTACACTGTACACTTTTTTGTATTGGATGTTTAGCTTTATTTTTGCACATTTTAGCAAATAAGCAATACTTTTACTTTTGTTGAAATGTTTACACTTGTTACAGAATATTTCCGTTTTGCACTTTTTTGTATTGGATGTTTATCTTTATTTTTGCACATTTTAAAGCAATACTTTTACTTTTTAAATGCTTATACTATTCCAGAATATTAAGATTTGCACTGGATGTTTACTTTTATATTTGCACATTAAAAAGCAAATAAGCTACTTTTAATTTTGTTAAATGTTAAAAGTTTTAAATGTTTACATTGTTACAGAATATTTTGTCATGTTGTTGTCAATGTTGACTGAGTGGCCATACTTTTTTTTTTGTAAATAAAAGCCATGCCTTTTGAAAAAACTGGCCTACATTTATTTTTTCCTCTTCATTTTAAATAAAAAAAAAAATCGGTAAAAGGAAAAATAATCTATAGATTAATCGAAAAAAATAATCTATAGATTAACCGATTAATCGAAAAAAATAATCTATAGATTAATCGATAGAAAAATAATCGTTAGCTGCAGCCCTATATACACCCGTCCATTTTCCTGTGACGTCACATAGTGAAGCCAACACAAACAAACATGGCGCATAGAACAGCAAGCTATAGCGGCATTAGCTCGGATTCAGACTCGGATTTCAGCGGCTTAAGCGATTCAACAGATTACGCATGTATTGAAACGGATGGTTGTAGTGTGGAGGCAGGTAGCGAAAACCAAATTGAAGAAGAAACTGAAGCTATTGAGCCATATCGGTTTGAACCGTATGCAAGCGAAACCCACGAAAACGACACGAGAGAAAGCGAGGACGAATTCCGCGATCGCCTTCTAACCAACGATTGGTATGTGTTTGTTTGGCATTAAAGGAAACTAACAACTATGAACTAGGTTTACAGCATATGAAATACATTTGGCAACAACATGCACTTTGAGAGTGCAGACGGCCCAGTTTTCATCAATTAATAAATTCTGTAGACATACCCTCATCCGCGCTCTTTTCCTGAAAGCTGATCTGTCCAGTTTTGGAGTTGATGTCAGCAGGCCAGGGAAGCTAGGGTCGATAGGGGGGTTTAGCTCGCTCGTCTGCGGGAACAAACTGCCGCCAATTGCTTGCCGTGCTACCGAGGTCCTTTGTCCCTGAATTGCTCACACACTCCGGCAGATTCAATGGGGGTCTGGCGGCAGATTTCTTTGACTTTATGGTTGGAAATGCATCTGCTTTGAGTGTCGCAGGATATCCACACATTCTTGCCATCTCTGTCGTAGCATAGCTTTGGTCGGTAAAGTGTGCGGAACAAACGTCCAATTTCTTGCCACTTTGGCATCTTTGGGCCACTGGTGCAACTTGAATCCGTCCCTGTTGGTGTTGTTACACCCTCCGACAACACACCGACGAGGCATGATGTCTCCAAGGTACGGAAAACAGTCGAAAAAAAACGGAAAATAACAGAGCTGGTTTGACTCCGAGAGCGAATACTAGAAAGGCGTTTAATTCGCCAAAATTCACCCATTTAGAGTACGGAAATCGGTTAAAAAAATATATGGTCTTTTTTCTGCAACATCAAGGTATACAGGTAAAAGCCAGTAAATTAGAATATTTTGAAAAACTTGATTTATTTCAGTAATTGCATTCAAAAGGTGTAACTTGTACATTATATTTATTCATTGCACACAGACTGATGCATTCAAATGTTTATTTCATTTAATTTTGATGATTTGAAGTGGCAACAAATGAAAATCCAAAATTCCGTGTGTCACAAAATTAGAATATTACTTAAGGCTAATACAAAAAAAGAAATGTTGGCCAACTGAAAAGTATGAAAATGAAAAATATGAGCATGTACAATACTCAATACTTGGTTGGAGCTCCTTTTGCCTCAATTACTGCGTTAATGCGGCGTGGCATGGAGTCGATGAGTTTCTGGCACTGCTCAGGTGTTATGAGAGCCCAGGTTGCTCTGATAGTGGCCTTCAACTCTTCTGCGTTTTTGGGTCTGGCATTCTGCATCTTCCTTTTCACAATACCCCACAGATTTTGTATGGGGCTAAGGTCAGGGGAGTTGGCGGGCCAATTTAGAACAGAAATACCATGGTCCGTAAACCAGGCACGGGTAGATTTTGCGCTGTGTGCAGGCGCCAAGTCCTGTTGGAACTTGAAATCTCCATCTCCATAGAGCAGGTCAGCAGCAGGAAGTATGAAGTGCTCTAAAACTTGCTGGTAGACGGCTGCGTTGACCCTGGATCTCAGGAAACAGAGTGGACCGACACCAGCAGATGACATGGCACCCCAAACCATCACTGATGGTGGAAACTTTACACTAGACTTCAGGCAACGTGGATCCTGTGCCTCTCCTGTCTTCCTCCAGACTCTGGGACCTCGATTTCCAAAGGAAATGCAAAATTTGCATGGTTGGGTGATGGTTTGGGGTGCCATGTCATCTGCTGGTGTCGGTCCACTCTGTTTCCTGAGATCCAGGGTCAACGCAGCCGTCTACCAGCAAGTTTTAGAGCACTTCATGCTTCCTGCTGCTGACCTGCTCTATGGAGATGGAGATTTCAAGTTCCAACAGGACTTGGCGCCTGCACACAGCGCAAAATCTACCCGTGCCTGGTTTACGGACCATGGTATTTCTGTTCTAAATTGGCCCGCCAACTCCCCTGACCTTAGCCCCATAGAAAATCTGTGGGGTATTGTGAAAAGGAAGATGCAGAATGCCAGACCCAAAAACGCAGAAGAGTTGAAGGCCACTATCAGAGCAACCTGGGCTCTCATAACACCTGAGCAGTGCCAGAAACTCATCGACTCCATGCCACGCCGCATTGACGCTTACATAGGTCTGGTGGTAATGTTCCCCTTTAAGTGCAACGTTACATAAATGACTTTTTGAATGCCAGATCCAGTACTTACCTTTGTACTGTCATACTGTGCCGGGTGCCGTCAGACGAGGTGAGTTGCCCGTACTCCAAATTCATGTCTTCCACATGTCCATCAGTGATGAATGACCAACATGTCTTCTTCAGTCCAAAAGACCCGTCGGGATAAAAGTCCAAGAGACGTGTCCAAAGTTGCGCAGAAGGACTAAGTCTACGGACAACACAGGACTCCTTCCTTATCAGTCCGATACGACTTCTACTCTCCAAATGTGATGATCTGAGTCAAATTGTGTTGCGTAATGTTACAAACAGTGCGATACTATGCGGAGAGCGCAGAACACACATTACTGCATTCCTGGTTGAGGAAGTCACACCCTGACCTCACCCTTTTTGCATTTCAGATGGTTGTGTTCACAGTCATGTTGGGGGGGGGAAGAGGGATATTTGCTTGTTTTGGGTTTGTATCAATGGTGAATACCTCAAACGGTTTGTCCGATTTATGGCACAAACCCCGTTTCCATATGAGGAAATTGTGTTAGATGTAAATATCAACGGAATACAATCATTTTCAAGCCATATTCAGTTGAATATGCTACAAAGACAACATATTTGATGTTCAAACTCATAAACTTTATTGTTTTTTAGCAAATAATCATTAACTTTAGAATTTGATGCCAGCAACACGTGACAAAGAAGTTGGGAAAGGTGGCAATAAATACTGATAAAGTTGAGGAATGCTCATCAAACACTTATTTGGAACAGGTGGGTGCCATGATTGGGTATAAAAGTAGATTCCATGAAATGCTCAGTCATTCACAAACAAGGATGGGGCAAAAGTCACCGCTTTGTCGACAAATGCGTGAGCAAATTGTTGAACAGTTTAAGAAAAACCTTTCTCAACCAGCTATTGCAAGGAATTTAGGGATTTCACCATCTACGCTCCGTAATATCATCAAAGGGTTCAGAGAAACTGGAGAAATCACTGCACGTAAGCAGCTAAGCCCGTGACCTTCCATCCCTCAGGCTGTACTGCATCAGCAAGCGACATCAGTGTGTAAAGGATATCACCACATGGAACACTTCAGAAACCCACTGTCAGTAACTACAGTTGGTCGCTACATCTGTACGTGCAAGTTAAACTCTCCTATGCAAGGCGAAAACCGTTTATCAACAACACCCAGAGACGCCGTCGGCTTCGCTGGGCCCGAGCTCATGTAAGACGGACTGATACAAAGTGGAAAAGTGTTCTGTGGTCTGACGAGTCCACATTTCAAATTGTTTTTGGAAACTGTGGACGTCGACCAAAGAGGAAAAGAACCATCCGGATTGTTCTAGGCGCAAAGTGTAAAAGGCAGCATGTGTGATGGTATGGGGGTGTATTAGTGGCCAAGACATGGGTAACTTACACATCTGTGAAGGCGCCATTAATGCTGAAAGGTACATACAGGTTTCGGAGCAACATATGTTGCCATCCAAGCAACGTTACCATGGACGCCCCTGCTTATTTCAGCAAGAACAATGCCAAGGCACGTGTTACATCAACGTGCCTTCACAGTAACAGACTGGCTTGCCTGTAGTCCAGACCTGTCTCGCATTATGAAGCCTAAAATAGCACAACGGAGACTGTTGAACAACTTAAGCTGTACATCAAGCAAGAATGGGAAAGAATTCCACCTGAGAAGCTTCAAAAATGTGTCTCCTCAGTTCCCAAACGTTTACTGAGTGTTGTTAAAAGGAAAGGCCATGTAACACAGTGGTGAACATGCCATTTTCCCAACTACTTTGGCACGTGTTGCAGCCATGAAATTCTAAGTTAATTATTATTTGCAAAAAAAACCCATCAAATATGTTGTCTTTGTAGCATATTCAACTGAATATGGCTTGAAAAGGATTTGCAAATCATTGTATTCCGTTTATATTTACATCTAACACAATTTCCCAACTCATATGGAAACGGGGTTAGTAAATAATAAATAATAAATGTCCATTCCCAAGATGTAGCATACCACTATACGGTAACTTAGTAGAATATTGCAAAGTATTGGGTTATTTTGTCAATACACAAACATGAGGTATCAATATCTATTGAAGGTTTGATATGTGCAGTTGCCCACCTCATGGCCATTTGGAATTATTGATCATTGATCATTGATTATTATTAAATCAGACCCACCAGCAATTGCCATGTTGCGATTAGTGTTGGCTTGATATCACTTTGAATGTCTGATACTGGGCAATCATTTTAACTCGGGGCCGTGTTGCCACAGTCTGGGTCGTCGTATGACATACTTGCCAACCTTGAGACCTCCGATTTCGGGAGGTGGGGGGTGGGGGCGTGTTCGGGGGTGGGGCGGGGCGTGGTTGGGGGCGTGGTTAAGAGGGGAGGAGTATATTGACAGCTGGAATTCACCAAGTCAAGTATTTCATACATATTTTATATATATATATATATATATATATATATATATATGTATGTGTGGGGAAAAATCACAAGACTATATCATCTCTACAGGCCTGTTTCATGAGGGGTTCCCTCAATCATCAGGAGATTTTAATGGGAGCATTCACATACCATGGTTTATATAGGGCACAGAGTGGGTGGGTACAGGCTGGCGTAGGGGCGTGGTGATTGGCTCATGTGTTACCTAGGAGGTGTTTCCGTCTGTGGCGGCATGTTGTTACAATTTCGCTGCCCTTGTTGAGGGATGACAGGTCTGGACGGTAAATAATAAACAGTTTCTCTTTCAAGCATAGGTTGCATCTTTTATTACCACTATTGTAAGGTGTGCTGGATGCAAGAATTTGCCATGTTATTGAATATTCAACATTATTGTCTTTGAGGTCCCAAATGTGTTTGCTGAGTTCTGTGGTATTTCGCAGGTTTTTGTTCCTGAAAGAAGCCTTGTGATTGTTCCATCTGGTTTTGAACTCTCCCTCGGTTAATCCTACATATGTGTCGGATGTGTTAATGTCCTTGCGTATTACCTTAGATTGGTAGACAACTGATGTTTGTAAGCACCCCCCGTTGAGAGGGCAATCAGGTTTCTTTCGACAGTTACAGCCTTTGTTGGTTTTGGAGTCGCTCTGTCCGGGGGCCGACGGCTCATTTGCAATTGTTTTGTTGTGGTTTGAGATGATTTGTCGTATATTGTTCATGCAGCTGTAGCTCAATTTAATGTTGTTCTTGTTGAATACTTTTCTTAGGGTGTTGTCTTTGGGAAAGTGTTTGTCAATCAGATTGAGGAATTTGTGTCCAATGTTAGTTGAGACGTTTTTGCTGTATGGGGGGTTGTACCAGATGATGTCGTTTCGTTTTCTGTTCTTTTTTGGCTGGTTTCCTGGCGTGGGTTCATATATATTAATATATTTATTTTTAGGTAAAATAAACATAATAATACAATTCATCTCTAGTCTGGATGATTTAGTTCTTGTCACCCTCCTGTCAAGAAAAAAGTCTGTCCTCACTCAGGTCCGCATGGAGCTGGAGGGGGCGTGGCCTCCAGCTCCGGCTGAAAATCGGGAGATTTTCGGGAGAATATTTGTCCCGGGAGAGGCGCTGAATTTCGGGAGTCTCCCGGAAAATTCGGGAGGGTTGGCAAGTATGTCGTATGGGGTCGTCCAATTCTAATTCTAAGGGCCCACATGGCCCCCAGTAGCCAAAATGATTGTACATAAACTGAATGAATCCTAGTTCAAACAAGTCATACAATATTCTAATTATAATCATTTCAAAAACTCCCTTGGCCACTTCTTAAAAAATGGTTTGGTCCACACTAGAGTTGACCCCATACCAATATGTTGGTACCGGTACCAAAATGTATTTTTGATACTTTTCTAAATAAAGGGGAACACAAAAAATGTCATGATTGTAACAAAAAATGTTAGTGTAGATGAAACATATGTTTATTATTGTCATTTAGTCCTTAAATAAAATAGTGAACATACTAGACAACTTGTCTTTTAGTAGTAAGTAAACAAACAAAGACTCCTAATTACCGTATTTTCCGCACTATAAGGCGCACCTAAAAACCACAAATTTACTCAAAAGCTGACAGTGCGCCTTATAACCCGGTGCGCTTTATATATGGATTAATATTAAGATTCATTTTCATAAAGTTTCGGTCTCGCAACTTCGGTAAACAGCCGCCATCTTTTTTCCCGGTAGAACAGGAAGCGCTTCTTCTTCTACGCAAGCAACCGCCAAGGTAAGCACCCGCCCCCATAGAACAGGAAGCGCTTCTTCTTCTACTGTAAGCAACCACCCGCCCGCGTAGAAGAAGAAAAAGCGCGCGGATATTATCATTTCCTTTGTGTGTTTACATCTGTAAAGACCACAAAATGGCTCCTACAAAGCGACAGGGATCCGGTTCATGAAAAGACGCAATCTCTCCATCCGCACACGGACTACTATTTCACAGCAACTGATATTCCTGTGAACCGCACTGTGGATACAACGGGAGCACGTACGGTGAATATTCGCACCACAGGGAATGAGAAGTCATCCTTCACTGTGGTTCTAGCTTGCCATGCTAATGGCCAGAAACTTCCACCCATGGTGATATTCAAAAGGAAGACCTTGCCAAAAGAGACCTTTCCAGCCGGCGTCATCATAAAAGCTAACTCGAAGGGATGGATGAAGAAAAGATGAGCGAGTGGTTAAGGTAAGTTTAAGTTTACGCGAAGAGGCCGGGTGGCTTTCTTCACGCAGCTCCGTCCATGTTGATATACGACTCCATGCGCGCCCACATCACGCTGGTTTTTAATATATTATTAAAGTTTGACTGACCTATTTGACTGTTTTTTTGACATTCCTTTAGCGCAGTTAGATGCGGCTTATAACACGGGGCGGCTTATAGGTGGACAAAGTTTTGAAATATGCCGTTCATTGAAGGCGCGGCTTATAACCCAGGGCGCCTTATGGTGCGGAAAATACGGTAGTCTATGCAGTAACATATTGTGTCATTTATACACCTATTATTTTCTACACATTATGAGGGACAAACTGTAAAAATTCATTATTAATCTACTTGTTCATTTACTGTTAATATTTCTGTTTTAACATGTTCTATCTACACTTCTGTTCAAATGTATTAATCACTTATTCTTCTCTTCTTTGATACTTGGATGATAGCACACATTTAGGTATCAATCCGATACCAAGTAGTTACAGGATCCATCCATCCATCCATCCATCCATCTTCTTCCGCTTATCCGAGGTCGGGTCGCGGGGGCAGCAGCCTAAGCAGGGAAGCCCAGACTTCCCTCTCCCCAGCCACTTCGTCCAGCTCCTCCCGGGGGATCCCGAGGCGTTCCCAGGCCAGCCGGGAGACATAGTCTTCCCAACGTGTCCTGGGTCTTCCCCGCGGCCTCCTACCGGTCGGACGTGCCCTAAACACCTCCCTAGGGAGGCGTTCGGGTGGCATCCTGACCAGATGCCCGAACCACCTCATCTGGCTCCTCTCCATGTGGAGGAGCAGCGGCTTTACTTTGAGCTCCCCCCGAATGACAGAGCTTCTCACCCTATCTCTAAGGGAGAGCCCCGCCACTCGGCGGAGGAAACTCATTTGGGCCGCTTGTACCCGTGATCTTGTCCTTTCGGTCATAACCCAAAGCTCATGACCATAGGTGAGGATGGGAACGTAGATCGACCGGTAAATTGAGAGCTTTGCCTTCCGGCTCAGCTCCTTCTTCACCACAACGGATAGATACGGCGTCCGCATTACTGAAGACGCCGCACCGATCCGCCTGTCGATCTCACGATCCACTCTTCCCTCACTCGTGAACAAGACTCCGAGGTACTTGAACTCCTCCACTTGGGGCAAGATCTCCTCCCCAACCCGGAGATGGCACTCCACCCTTTTCCGGGCGAGAACCATGGACTCGGACTTGGAGGTGCTGATTCTCATCCCAGTCGCTTCACACTCGGCTGCGAACCGATCCAGTGAGAGCTGAAGATCCTGGCCAGATGAAGCCACATCATCTGCAAAAAGCAGAGACCTAATCCTGCATTCACCAAACCAGATCCCCTCAACGCCTTGACTGCGCCTAGAAATTCTGTCCATAAAAGTTATGAACAGAATGGGTGACAAAGGGCAGCCCTGGCGGAGTCCAACCCTCACTGGAAACGTGTCCGACTTACTGCCGGCAATGCGGACCAAGCTCTGACACTGATCATACAGGGAGCGGACCGCCACAATCAGACAGTCCGATACCCCATACTCTCTGAGCACTCCCCACAGGACTTCCCGAGGGACACGGTCGAATGCCTTCTCCAAGTCCACAAAACACATGTAGACTGATTGGGCAAACTCTTCGAACAAAGACAAAGAGCAGATACAGGATCATACAATAAAATATAATACCTAATAAACCAATATTGATGAAGAAATACTGATGTAAAGGGTAGGTGTCGCACTGTTTTCTGTTTCAACATGTTCTATCTACACTTCTGTTCAAATGTAATAATCACTTATTCTTCTCTGCTTTGATACTTGACATTAGTTTTGGACGATACCACACATTTAGGTATGGATGCGATACCAAGTAGTTACAGGATCATACATTGGTCATATTCAAAGTCCTCATGTGTCCGGGGACGTATTTACTGACTTTATAAACATAATATGATTTTTAAAAATAGGAAAAAAAGAGTTTGTGACAATAAGAACTATTGATGTAATCACAGTAGTATCGACTAAATACGCTCCTGTACTTGGTATCATTACAGTGGATGCCAGGTGCAGCCTCAGCGATGTTAACTAGGGAACTCCTGAATAAATAGAGGAGCGCGGGGGCTGTACCTTAGAGCGTGGTGGGAGACTGTAACTGAGTGTGCAGCACCATACGTTTCTCCTCATCGGCAAAATTGTACTTCCTTGCTTCCTGGTCTGTCTAATAGATAGTTCGGTGCTTAAACCTGACAATCATTCTATTATTTTGTCAATATTATGAGGGACAAACTGTACAAAATTAATTATTACTCCACTTGTTCATTTACTGTTAATATCTGCTTATTTTCTGTTTGAACATGTTCTATCTACACTTCTGTTCAAATGTAATAATCACTTATTCTTCTCTTCTTTGATACTTGACATTAGTTTTGGATGATACCACACATTTAGGTATGGATCCGATACCAAGTAGTTACAGGATCATACATTGGTCATATTCAAAGTGTGTCCAGGGACGTATTTACTGACTTTATAAACATAATATACATTTTAAGATTTTGTGACGACAAAAAATATCGATGTAATCATAGCAGTATCGGCTAGATACGCCCCTGTACTTGGTATCATTACAGTGGATGTCAGGTGTAGATCCACCCATGGCATTTGTTTACGTTGCGACGCCGGTGAGCTGTTGTAGTGAAACATGTTTAGCTATTCCTCGTCCTCCAGTGATATCGATACTTGTAAGAAACTTAATTTATTTGTCACCATGGAGACAACAGCCATGTCTTAAAGCAGCTCTTCCTGAGGGTGTTTCAGTGTTATAACTTCACCTTTATCTTGACTTTTTACACCAAAATGCGTCCATTCTCCCTTTTCTGTTGTTGCGTTTTGGACCAGTTGTTCCTCCCAGGGAATTCAAGTCACAAGTGGCTCCCAAGCTCTTTACGACACTTAAAGCTGAGTAGAAAAACCACCAGAGACAGAATAGGTATTTTGTAATATATTTGCAAAGCTTTGCATATATACAGGTAAAAGCCAGTAAATTAGAATATTTTGAAAAACTTGATTTATTTCAGTAATTGCATTCAAAAGGTGTAACTTGTACATTATATTTATTCATTGCACACAGACTGATGCATTCAAATGTTTATTTCATTTAATTTTGATGATTTGAAGTGGCAACAAATGAAAATCCAAAATTCCGTGTGTCACAAAATTAGAATATTACTTAAGGCTAATACAAAAAAGGGATTTTTAGAAATGTTGGCCAACTGAAAAGTATGAAAATGAAAAATATGAGCATGTACAATACTCAATACTTGGTTGGAGCTCCTTTTGCCTCAATTACTGCGTTAATGCGGCGTGGCATGGAGTCGATGAGTTTCTGGCACTGCTCAGGTGTTATGAGAGCCCAGGTTGCTCTGATAGTGGCCTTCAACTCTTCTGCGTTTTTGGGTCTGGCATTCTGCATCTTCCTTTTCACAATACCCCACAGATTTTCTATGGGGCTAAGGTCAGGGGAGTTGGCGGGCCAATTTAGAACAGAAATACCATGGTCCGTAAACCAGGCACGGGTAGATTTTGCGCTGTGTGCAGGCGCCAAGTCCTGTTGGAACTTGAAATCTCCATCTCCATAGAGCAGGTCAGCAGCAGGAAGCATGAAGTGCTCTA
Organism: Nerophis lumbriciformis; assembly: GCF_033978685.3. Classification (NCBI taxonomy): domain Eukaryota; kingdom Metazoa; phylum Chordata; class Actinopteri; order Syngnathiformes; family Syngnathidae; genus Nerophis; species Nerophis lumbriciformis. Next base: position 38,542,609 of record NC_084573.2, read on the forward strand.
AAACTTGCTGGTAGACGGCTGCGTTGACCCTGGATCTCAGGAAACAGAGTGGACCGACACCAGCAGATGACATGGCACCCCAAACCATCACTGATGGTGGAAACTTTACACTAGACTTCAGGCAACGTGGATCCTGTGCCTCTCCTGTCTTCCTCCAGACTCTGGGACCTCGATTTCCAAAGGAAATGCAAAATTTGCATGGTTGGGTGATGGTTTGGGGTGCCATGTCATCTGCTGGTGTCGGTCCACTCTGTTTCCTGAGATCCAGGGTCAACGCAGCCGTCTACCAGCAAGTTTTAGAGCACTTCATGCTTCCTGCTGCTGACCTGCTCTATGGAGATGGAGATTTCAAGTTCCAACAGGACTTGGCGCCTGCACACAGCGCAAAATCTACCCGTGCCTGGTTTACGGACCATGGTATTTCTGTTCTAAATTGGCCCGCCAACTCCCCTGACCTTAGCCCCATAGAAAATCTGTGGGGTATTGTGAAAAGGAAGATGCAGAATGCCAGACCCAAAAACGCAGAAGAGTTGAAGGCCACTATCAGAGCAACCTGGGCTCTCATAACACCTGAGCAGTGCCAGAAACTCATGGACTCCATGCCACGCCGCATTAACGCAGTAATTGAGGCAAAAGGAGCTCCAACCAAGTATTGAGTATTGTACATGCTCATATTTTTCATTTTCATACTTTTCAGTTGGCCAACATTTCTAAAAATCCCTTTTTTGTATTAGCCTTAAGTAATATTCTAATTTTGTGACACACGGAATTTTGGATTTTCATTTGTTGCCACTTCAAATCATCAAAATTAAATGAAATAAACATTTGAATGCATCAGTCTGTGTGCAATGAATAAATATAATGTACAAGTTACACCTTTTGAATGCAATTACTGAAATAAATCAAGTTTTTCAAAATATTCTAATTTACTGGCTTTTACCTGTATACATTGAGACCAGTCTAGCATAGAACATTCAATCGCGCCGCCAAGATGGTCTGCTCCCCCTCCCATGAAAAACCCTCTCCCCCTATCAAGTCTCTCTCCCTCCCACCCTCGCAGTTATGTCCCTCCAGCCCAAAACACATGCCCATTGTCCTCTGCACCTGGACATAAGGCTAGATAAGAGAAAGGAGTGTCTCTCTTTCTTACATTCCTCACTCAAGGTTAAGCACACAGTATTTGCAGACAACCAAAAGACCACAATTGGAAGAAAAACACTAGCTGTTTTGTAATATGACTATGACATAAAAGAAGTAACACTTAAATTCGGATATATGTAAATATCTGCCTCCGACACTGTCTACACACTTAGTACCATGGTACTTGACTAGTACCGGTACACCGTACAACCCCTAGTCACCAATGTTCCCTGACAGTGCTCCCGTTTCCTCCACACAGCACAAACAACCGAATCCAAATCCAACCTGAACTCTAAACAAAATAAAGACATTACAATTTATTCTGCACCATTTCGTGGCCAAGACGTTTTAATGAGGAGAAGGAAACAAAGTTTTTTATTGAGCCAGACTAATTATTGTCAACCGCAACCGCACCAAAAACAACACCAGCGGCACGACTAATCCCCGACACTTTCTGTCCTAATCCCAGCAAAAACAAACCAGCTACATGTCCTATTGACAGCTCTCTTTCATTTCAGATGATGCGTTCAGGGCCACAAAAACAGTGGGACAACGCCAACACCACACGTAAACTCTGCTAGGTGGTTACAATGTGATACGGTCCACACGCATCCATGTCGTTGTTTTGTAGCTTAGCGTATAGCAGCAGAGTTCAATCGTACAGGGAGAGGACCAAGGTCTGACACTGATCGTACAGGGAGAGGGCCATGGTCTGACACTGATCGTACAGGGAGAGGGCCATGGTCTGACACTGATCGTACAGGGAGAGGACCAAGGTCTGACACTGATCGTACAGGGAGAGGACCAAGCTCTGACACTGATCGTACATGGAGAGGACCAAGGTCTGACACTGATCATACAGGGAGAGGACAGAGCTCTGACACTGATCGTACAGGGAGAGAACCAAGGTCTGACACTGATCGTACAGGGAGAGGACCAAGGTCTGACACTGATCGTACAGGGAGAGGACCAAGGTCTGACACTGATCGTACAGGCAGAGGACCAAGGTCTGACACTGATCGTACAGGGAGAGGACCATGGTCTGACATTGATCATACAGGGAGAGGACCAAGCTCTGATATTGATCGTACAGGGAGAAGACTGCCACAACCAGACAGTCCGATACCCCATACTCTCTGAGCACTCCCCACAGGACTTCCCACTATTATGTTAGATCCACTATGGACTGGACTCTCACACTGTTATGTTAGATCCACTATGGACTGGACTCTCACACTATTATGTTAGATCC